>NC_135499.1:193242639-193265139 GCF_052857255.1 Amblyomma americanum | reverse complement strand
TGTTTGTTTCAATACCTCAAATTTCACAGAAAAGAGATATGACATGACGGATGGCTTGGGCGTTCAAATTAAATGATATTCGACGGCAGCATTCACGTAAAGTGGATCGGAGCGGTGCAGAGCGTCGACGGGCAGGCTGCTCCAGTCCCGAGCTGATTTCACGAAGAATGAGTAGTCTGTGCTGAGGCGGGGTAGAATGGCTGGTGCAGCTGGATGCCCGATGAGCTGATAAGAGGACTGAGATATCAAGTGGTACAAAATCCAATTGGTGATGAAGGCACAGTCTAAAGAATAAAAAATTCATTTGTGAGTTAGCGCTTGTGTCTCGTCGTCGTTCGTCCTTGTGGTTTGCATGGTTTTGGCGCTAGGTTTTCTCTAATTCAAGTATGCACGAACTAGCCCAAAAAGAGCTGGTAATGCTAAACTAGTGATTTAAGCGTGGTGACGCTGGGGTAGTAAATTGAGTGCGCGATTTTGAACCGATTCGAAGCGGTTACAAAGGTTAGATTGATGAGGGTCCCAAACAGAGCATGCGTTTTCTAATTTAGGCGGGACAAATGTGAGGTGTTTTTTACCGAGGAAGAGGTGAGTCGCAAGTTTCGACAGGGGTAACCAAGAGTGCGACTGGCTTCTTTAGTAGTGTTTATTACGTGTCCAGACCACTTAAGAGTATTATAAAAGGTCACACCGAGGTATTGATGTGAATTAACAGAGGATATTTCAGAGCCACATACGCTACGTATGTCATTATAGTCGGTGATAAGGAACTCTATCGAAAGCCTTTTAAAAATTTAAGAAGATAGCGCCGACGGGTGCGGTTAAAACAAAATTAGAACTGATGTCGTTAATAAATAAAGCTAGCTGAGTGTCACATGAAAACCCTCTGTGAAAGCCTGGAGTAGCATGCCAGGCCGACAACCAGGCAGACCTATCCTGTTCCATTAAAGTCCTTCTCCTCCTCCTCCCCTGTGAAGGCCTTGTTGATTACTATGAAATAAATTTATAGATATTAGGAAGTTTATTATGCGACAATAGAGCACATATTCCATTAGTTCAATACAAATCTTTGTGAGAGAAATGGGACTATAACTAGCACGTAAAGGCAGGGAACATGTTTTGAACATGAAACAATTGCCTATTTTCCAGTCTTCTGACACCCCTCCTGATAACAATAATTGCTAAAGAGTATGACATGAAAATTTAAGCTCTAGTGATTCAGTGATTTTCGGTATCGGTAGCATTAAAAGTAGTATCGGACATCACTGCGCGGTCGTAATGTGAAAAATATGGTAAGTTGTCAGGTTCTTCAGTAAATATAGAGCTATAATATAGACAATATAAATATAGAGATCGTGACACAAGCGAGAACCATGCAAAGATAGAATTATCACTACGCACCGGCAAGTTTGTCAGTGAGGAGAGCTTATCGGGGTGAGAAGTAACATTTTGGATAGGTCCCGGGTTCAAACCCACCGCGGTGGTTGAGCTTTTATGGAGGCAAAACGCTAAGACGCCCGTGTGGTGTGCGATGTCAGTGCACGTTAAAGATTCCCAGGTGGTCGAAATTATTCCGGAGCCCTCCACTACGGCCCCTCTTTCTTCCTTTCTACTTTCACTCCTTCCTTTATTCCTTCCCTTACGGCGCGGTTCAGGTGTCCCCCGATATATGACACAGATACTGCGCCATTTCCTTTCCCCGAAAATCAATTATTATTACTATATTATGGGGGTTTAACTTCCCAAAGCGACTCAGGCTATGACGGACGCCGTAGTGGAGGGCTCCGGAAATTTCGACCACCTAGGGTTCTTTAACATGTACTGACACAGCACAGTACACGGGCCTCTAGCATTTCGCCTATCGAAATGCGACCGCCGCAGCCGGGATAGAACCTGCGTCTTTCGGGTCAGCTGCCGAGCACCATCATACCCAGCAATTCTGGACAAAATCATTTTTCAGCGGGAAACCATTTATGAGCCCATTTTTTCATATAATGTAAGATATCACTATAACAATCAATATATCTACCGATCAGCCGACAGTAGTCTTGGACTTCTTTTTCTATTAACGTTTTGGCTATCGCCAAAAGCGTCCCTTGTTGGTTTTCTATGGGAGTCTTAACTCTTAGATGCAACCGATGGAAGCACTTTAAAAGAAAAATTTTGCTACATGCCAGAATAATGGGCCATTACCTTCAATATTACCGTTAAAGTATCTTACAAATTTGCACTTTTCAAAATTTTTGTCCGAAATTGCTGGACTTGAACCCCTGAGCCACAGCAGTGGCGTGAGAAGTAAAGATAATGTCGAGTGCGTTAGATCAGGTACTACCGCGACGCATTAGCTGTGAATAATTTGTGTCAATCGAAAATCTAGGCACGTGCTCACAAAGTCACCTACATTATTACAACTTGAAAACGTTGATGCGAGATTGGGCCAGATTACTGGGGAACCGAATAGCAGCATGGGTGAATGGTGATATGCGTCAGCTACACAGAGAAGCACCTTGTAAAATTCGGCAACAAAAGAAACGTCAGAACTGGAAGGGCGAAAACAGGCACCGATAAGTACAGGTAGACAGGAGGCGCTACCGAAAACGAATATGACTTCTAAATGTGATAAAGTTATAAATTAAATGCACTGAAGGCTTCGATGGGCGGGTATTAGTACGCCACCAATCCGTTTGTTACAACGGTCACGACGAAAAACGTTAAGGGCGATCCACATAGAGCGAACTTGCGCTGCGGATTTTGAGCGTCGCGGCGGAACGCCGACGCACCGCTACCGTGCAGCACCACAAGCAGCGGAAAACGGGCGGCTGCCGCCAGACCGCAGCCGCCAGGATTTCAGCATTACTGGAAACGGCGTCATTCTATATGCTTATTAAAATGCTGAAAAGAACAGCTTTGCATTTAAAATTAAGCTAGTATCGATCCCATGACGACAAAGAGAACGAATTATTCTTTGTGACCCCTTTCTGAACCAAAATAGTTAACCTCTTTGAACCTCCCGCGCTTCCTGACGTCACCGGACACGTAGTGGCTAAGCCTAGCACCCTTAAAAATCCAGCATTCTGAAACTCTGGCGCGTTTCTTCGCTAAAATTTTGTGGCGCGGGCATCTTCAGACCAAGTGGAAGCTCCATGTGACTTTTGTTTGCCATGAACGTGAGGCACAGTGTAGCGGCAACGGCGAGTTCATGGTTAAGCGAGCGGCCGCTTCGGCAGGCGCGGCCATGTTGTAGAAGCGGGCGGAAGCCAGACGCAGTGGCGCCCTGATTAGTCCGCACTGACAGCCCACGTTGGCCGCTTCCGGCCAGCGGCTGACTGCCGGGCGGTCATATCTAGCCCTGCTTGATCGGCGGCGAACGGCCGCCTGGCGGCCGGACGCCTGTTTTCCGCGAGAAAAACGCTCCATGTGGGTCCCCCTTTAAAGTCACAAGCAAGCGAAATTATTTTAGAATAGGTGATAGAAAAATTCTCCGTAATGATGCTTAAGCCATTGGAGTACATTGATCACCACGTGGTATTCGCTTCCGACCGTTAATTAATTTATAATTGATTTTCTTTTGATGCTGTTTCGGTTTCGGTTTCCTCAACCGAACGATTGCTTTGACGCGTAACGTATGTTCAAACCACGAGAAGCATAAGTTTTTTTTTTTTCATTCCAGTACTTCAAGCAATATGGCTTAAGCGTATTATGGTTTAAAACGTGTCAGCGATTAGACTGGAGTTTTTTTTTTTCATGCCTCACGTCACCTAAACACATTTTTAAGTGTCGCTGCTATCGTTCGGTTGATGAAACCAACACCTAAACACAGTGAGAGAAGAAATTCAGTTAGAAATTATTTAGTGGTCGTAAAAGAATACCACATAGTGACTGATGTATACTGATATATATTGCATCATTTGAGAGAAGAAAACGCGCAAGCAAAAATTTATTTTATACTCCTTTAATGCATTTTGTCACCAGTTGTGAGGCTTGGTTCTGTGCTGCCTTTTTACTGCCTGCGCCGAAGAAGCGGTGCTTTTTCTATAGTTTCCAACCCACTCACTACAGCTCTCTATATTTTTTTGCGCAACTTGTTCCATTCGTCGGAAATATTTCTTAAAGGTCAAGTTTCTAAAGTCAAGGTCGACGGATTACTTCAAAACCAGCGCAGATTGTGCGGGGTTTTGGAGACCTTTGCCGACGCCGAAAAACACTTAGACGTCGCTGGAACTTTTGCATTAGGACTCAAGTGCGGTCCTTTACTGCGATTCAGCGAAATCAGCCCAAGGCAAAAAGTCGTCGCGTTCCCAGTCCGGCCAGTGAGAGTGCTGCTACAGAACATGAAGTACCGCTCCGCTTCTGTCATCGCTCGGAACAGTGTACGTTGGAGCGTGGTTCAGTCCTCTTATAGACCGTCATTCGCCATTAAGTCACGCCTTTTGAACGCTTTGTCGGCGTCTCCGCACCCGTGTTTCCTTCCCTCTCGTCCATTGGCTCCAATAATTCGCTTTGTTCTCTAGTTGGCACGTGCCTGTGCTACGCAGTCCTCTCGGGGGGTGACTCGGCCGTAGAACGGGAATGGGGAGGACCCTGTAAAGAGCGATCTGCCACGCACATGGTCTTGCTGCAAGAAAGCCCTCCATCAGGAGAATGGTGCAACGGATGGGTCTGGTCTCCCTCTGAAGCTATTAGCCAACACAATGTTGACTTTCTCTTTATTTTTATCTTGACACAGCGCACTTAAGTCATGCTGAAAGCGCGTTGGGCATAAAAAAAGGCCACGTGACCTTCGCTGCACTTTGCTCAAACCTTCTCGTCAACGAACGTGAACGAGGCGGTTAGAGAAATTTTTTAATAAAAGTTATATCCCTGCGAAAAATTCTGCTCAGATACACTGCAGAGACGTGTCAAGCTATTTTTAACGCTCTCTTGCTGACGAGTAATTAAAAAAAGTCTTATGTCTGCGATAATTTTACTTACTTATTACTTTCAATTTTCCGGTTTTTTCAGCATCACTATCTTCTCCTTCGCTCACTCTCCTTTCCTTTCTCCTCATTTTCTTCGAGATTCATTACACACCGCGCTTACAGAGCTCTTGAGCAGGGCAATTAGAGGCGGCTCTCTGGAATGTTTCTTTAATCAGTCTGCCAGAGGGCGACTAGGCAGAAACGAGGGCAGGCTCCGCTCTGCGCTCAGCTGAGTTCCACCGCTTGCAGAGGCGTCGGAGCGATGGTGGAGGGGGCTCGTTCAGCGTCTGACTCGACGCAACCCACACATGCTAGACGCGTGAAGAAGACAAGCGCCCGCCCCTGTAGCCTAATACGGTTGAAAAAATTCTGCCTCTCTGGGTTATTTTGATTCAAATTCACGAGGCGCAGAACGGAGAACTCTCTAACCTTTTTTGTAGTCACAATCCAGAAGGCGAGGAACGTGAGCGGAAAGCTCAAAGAATTGTCAAGCGTAAGTGATAAGCAACACGCATGCAAAACAGCTTGGACAGAACCCGAGCGTTCTAGAAGAGAAATATTTGTTAACGTAGCCGTTTATCTCAAAAAGAGAGGTTATCGGGTGAGTTATCGAGAGTTAAAAAAGGAAATTAGGTCGATACGAGAGTCTGACGGAAACAGGCGAACGTTAAGTTGAAAATTTATAAAGTGCATAAACATGAGCTGCATAAAAATTTAGCTTTTCTCTCCCCGATCCGCGTATAAATTCGACCCAAACTTCTACAGCAGTGCATGTTTTTACTGAATGCGTTTTTATTTTTTTGTTTCTTTTCTTCTTCACTGTCGTTCGACCGTGAACTAGGTGTCACATAGAGTGTGTTTTACAAAGTTGCTGCTCGAGGCACAGAACACGCGGGTAGTTCGTGGTCGACAGCGCAGCAAATAATGTATAACGGCCCGAGCTCACTTTTTGTGCAGGTTAAACATTCCTTTCTTTATATACATAACTGCTAATTATTTGTTGCTTGCATTCTGCCTGCTCAAAAATTTTTCGGCTAGTTTTGCTGCCTTAAGTTAGTCTTCTTTCTGACCCGTCTCTTCTTGCTCTCTTTCTTTTTTTGTTGCTGCATGTTAAAGCCCAACTTGTGTGAGAGCCCGTCAAAAAATTTTCGTCGTAAAAGCAGCCACTTCTTCCAACTTTTTGTGCTTCAGTTTAACGATAGCAAAATGAGCTGCTGCTATCGATTGTTAATTAGGCTGCTTTTTGAACGCCGAAAAGGGCTTTTCCATCAGCTGGATTGCCGACAGCAAAAATATTGATTTTAAAGGGTAGCTTCCTATCTAAATTCTGGCACTAATGAGATATGATTTGTTCGTGGTACTGAAAAATGGTTTGAGTTCAGCTGTCTAGATTTTTATTCTCTCTAAAGGTTGAGCCGCCGCGTTGGCTCAGTGGTTATGGAGCTCGGCTGCTGATCCGAAAGGCGAAGGTTCGATCCCGGCTGCGGCGGTCGAATTTCGATGGAGGCGAAATACTAGAGGCCCGTCTACTGTGCGATGCCAGTGCACGTTAAAGAACCCCAGGTGGTCGAAATTTCCGGATCCCTTCACTACGGCGTCCCTCATAGCCTGAGTCGCTTTGGTACGATAAACCCCTATAAACCATACGCCGTCTCTCTAACGTGGTTCCAAGAGCGTGCGCTATGAATTGTGACAAGCGGAGAGGTGTGTTCAGTGCAGATTTTGAAAACGCTCGCCTAAACAGGAGCCTAGCAGGAATTTCGGTATGCGACTTGAGCATCCTCCCGATTGTCAAAAAGATATGAAGCGGTAAAAACGAGACAAAAAGTCGGCTGCAGGAAAAAATTACTTCTTCTGGTACGTTTCACCTTCGAAATGAAGTAAAACGTTTTCATCAGCACGTTCTGCGTGCTTGAGAACGCAGTTAAAAACTTTTATCGTTAACCCGCGAGTAAAATTAGTGTAGCGGTCTATAATGCTATGTGAACAGAGCATAACTAAAAGTCCCTCTACTACAACCCGCAGCACTTTGCGCGAAGCCCAACCACTACAAGTTGCTGCAATAAAATATAGCAGAGAAACCATTTGGAACCAGTCGTGGCTTTTTTTTTATTCTCGGATTCCTCTCGGAATTTTCCTATCGGCCGTTCCTTCCGTGTAGGTTAAGATATAGTAGCTTTGGCGTTCGACAGATGGCGGTATTTCGAAGTAGTGCGCAGAAAGCAGCGATGACGCAGGGGTAGAGCACCCTCCACGCGTGCAAGAGGACCGCGGTTACTATCCCGGTGCCGCGCAAATTATTCACAGGATAAAAACAAAAATCTGCATGTGGAAGAAACTGAACAACCAGACCAGGGGTGCGGCCTGATCCCGATGGCCAGGGACGACAGCGCACCCCTTCATCAGAGCATGATTCGGCCACCCTGGTGTAGTAATTGGCCACCACCTCCTATATGAATGCACCAATTAACCGACGGCCCTCAGTCCGCAGCGAAGCAGCGACTGCGGAGCATCTGCAACCAAGGCGGCGGTCAGACCTGCGAAGCAGCATGGGGCGCTAAGGATCACTGGCCCCGGACAGACAGCCATCGGAAGCTAAAACTGGCAACGTTTAACGTTAGGAGCTTATCCAATGAGGCTGATCGAGCAGTGCTGTTAGAGGAAGTAGCGGCTAACAAATGGGATTTCAGGTGCACCCTTCACCCGGGCTCTGTAGGCTCATTGTTTCGCTTTGCTGGGTCATCGGCAAGTCTGGCGACAATATTAGTTGGATATTAGTATTAGTTGGTGTATACGTTGACGTGCAGTGCATAGTGCGAGAGGGTGTTGCAGTTTAACACGAGGCGTGTTCAGCTGGGCGCTGCGGGCGCCGAGTAACGACAGTATTTATTTATTTATTTATTTATTTATTTATTTATTTATTTATTTATTTATTTATTTATTTATTTATTTATTTATTTATTTATTTATTTATTTATTTATTTATTTATTTATTTATTTATTTATTTATTGTCTGGCTCGGTTACACGATGGTGGCGACGATGCTCAACCCACGAACGGGCGCTTAAGAACTGCGCTTTAAAAGCTAATTTTGCTAACTAACCTGATTTTTACCTCAATTCGAGTTCGAAAAATATCGCCCATTTCTTACCCCCCGAATTCTGAAAAAACAAAAGAAGGAAAAGAAGAAGCCTACGTTTAAGCGGCGCCCGGTATTAATAACGCACCTGCGCGTCATCATTTTTATTTTGTGAGGAATTCCCGCATCACCCCAGACTAACAATTTTTTCAAAGTGGTGTTTTTTTGGATACTGCTGGTGTTAATCCGTATTGCCAGTTAAAATAGCTATAACAATTGCTTAGTAACGCAGACTGCAGAAAATTAGAAAGTATGCTGTCTTTGTTTCCGCAAATGGGGAAAACTTGCGGGCTTTCTTTTGACCACAGTGAGCGCAGCGAAGTGTGTCGTTATGACAATAGCCGAGGATGCGGAATTGCTGCACTATATGGAGTGCCTCCCTGGCACGCCGACCAAAACAAATCGTATGCTAGTCTATACGGCCATGAAGACCCCAACCCTGGCGTGCTCTAGCCGCCCTCGCAAAAAAGCAATCTGTGCAGATGGCCCATAAAGCTCGCTTTTGCGGTGGTTTATACGACGGCCTTTCATCGAGCCCTCGGTTCTGCTTATCCGCCTGTAAACGCGCCCAAGGCTCATAACCCTGTGCCAGCAGAGCATTTTGGCCAGCTGCTAATGCGGGTGCCCAACTCGAGTGCCAGCACTCCTACTATACGAACGAATAGACCCCTGAAACTCGGTCGCAGTTGGGCAATGAGAGCCTAAGTAGCTGTTGAAGAAAAAAATGCACCAATAGTCGCAAAACTCTGGGTGCTGCTGCAGCAGAATTGCCTTCCCACCGAAAGAGAGAGACAGAAGGGGAAGTTGTCTGATAATTAATTTTTGCCATTATGGGCGGACCCCCCGCGGTGGCTCAGTGGTTAGGGCGCTCGGCTACTGATCCGGAGTTCCCGGGCTCGAACCCGACCGCGGCGGCTGCGTTTTTATGGAGGAAAAACGCTAAGGCGCCCGTGTGCTGTGCGATGTCAGTGCACGTTAAAGATCCCCCGGTGGTCGAAATTATTCCGGAGCCCTCCACTACGGCACCTCTTCTTCCTTTCTTCTTTCACTCCCTCCTTTATCCCTTCCCTTACGGCGTGGTTCAGGTGTCCAACGATATATGAGACAGATACTGCGCCAATCCTATTCCCCAAAAAACAATTATTATTATTATTATTATTATTATTATTATTATTATTATTATTATTATTATTATTATTATTATTATTATTATTATTATTATTATTATTATTATTATTATTATTATTATTAGTATTAGTATTAGTATTATTATTATTATTGGCGGTCCTCATAATTGAGAAGTCCAGGGCTCGCTTCAATCCCCCGCGCACGGCAGACCAACATAAGCGGGTGGCTGCGGACAGCCAGTGTGTTCCACGAGGCTCTGGCGGAGTGGCGGACGCGCTGTTGGGGGCATTCGCGCATTCCTGTTCGGAATTCTACATCATTCCTCGTCGCCTGGCGGCCTGGGCGAGAAACTGTCGATTCAGGTCCGGCATTGTAACGCGTGCTAGTTTCCCGTTACTCGTGCTCTGCAAAACGGCACCTTTGCTCTCAACTTTTCGCGGTGCCGTCGCATCAAGAGCATAATCAATCAATCAATCAATCAATCAATCAATCAATCAATCAATCAATCAATCAATCAATCAATCTTTATTTTTCGGTGCCCAGGAACAACCCAAAGGTCTTGGTGCTGGTACACCATTCACACGCACAAAATGTAAATTTGTCTTCCACAAAGGAAGACACTCAGGGGAGGTAATGCAGCAGTCAAAGCGATAGAAAAAAAGACATATAAACTAGGCGTGACAGCAAGCATGAAGCAAAAAAGTGAAAACAAGAAAACAGCGAGAACAGCGGTAAATGAAAACAGCTAGAACAGGCAACAGACATATAAACAACTAATGAAACAATAAACGAAGAGAATGAACACAAGAACGACCGATAACAGCCAAGTACAGCATATAGCAAAATACAAACAAGAATAAAGCCAATACTAATATGAACGAATAAGAAACCTCTCAAATACAAGCTAGAAATACAATCATACACAATAAGAAATGTAATTAGTGAACGCGTTACAGACAATCAGGCGTGAGTACACAGTATTAAAGAAATAACAATAATGAAAACAAGTAGACGTGATGAACAATTAAGGAGAAAAAAACAATATAATACGAGTGCAAATGCACAAGTGTAGTAATGTCAAAATGCATGAAAGGGGAAGTTATGTATGAGAAAAAGAGTGCTCAAAGTGGAACGTCACGGACATCCAATATAAAAGAAGGGAGAGAATTTTCGAATATATCAAGGTGAGGACAAAGAGAATTGAACAACTTTTGCATTCTGTCCAGAGGGGAGAGGTAGTGCAGGAGCGCAGAAACTTCGAATGGTCTGAATTCCCTTATGCTCTTTCGCGGTACACGCAAAAGGATACGCGCTAGGAGCTGAGGGCATAGAATGTGACCATGAAGAAGTTTATACAAGAAAATTATATCTGCCCTCACGCGACGGCAGCTAAGAGAAGGAAGCTGCAGTGAGTTACTCCGCCTGGGACGAGAGCTGGAAGTTTTGCAAGAAAACCGATGTTGAAATATGCGTAAAAACTTTAGCTGAACTCTGTCGATTTTTTCACAGTTCGACTGGCAAGTGCCGTTCCAAACAACAGACGCATATTCCAAAAGCGGCAAGCATATGGAGAGGTAGAGCTTTAAGAAAGGAAGTGGGGCTCGAAACTCTCTCGAAAGCCTGCAGATGAAGCCAAGTGTACGCATAGCCCGCAGAGCAATGCGTTTTGTATGAGAGGAGAAGCTGAGGCTGCGGTCGAAAAGTACGCCGAGGTCATTAATTTTATCAACCCTCGGCAGCAGCCTACCATTCACAGAATAAGAGTAGAGAAGACTGTGCGTTTTACGCGTAAATGAGACAACCTTGGTTTTAGATGAATTGAGAGTGAGCCCATTCTTCAAGCACCAATCAGAGAAGGCGGATATGTCCGATTGCTATGACAAGCAATCATGAAGAGTATGTATTGCCTTGAACATTTTTATATCGTCCGCTTAAAGGAGAAACGAGGAGTTTTTGACAACGGAGGAAACGTCATTGATAAAAACAGAGAACAGAAGCGGGCCTAATACCGAGCCCTGAGGAACTCCGCTGGTTGGAGTGTAAACAAATGAGGTCTGTCCATTTACACTGACAAAGCAGGACCGATCAAGAAGATAGTTGCGTAGGAGGGCTACAATTGAAACGTCGATCTCAAACAGCAGAAGCTTTTGAAGAAGTAATGAGTGAGTAACAACGTCGAAAGCTTTGCTCAAATCACAGTACACAGCGTCTACCTGACTCCTCTGAAGGACTTCAGCTGATGTATACGTCATAAAAGTCACAAGGTTAGTTGTAGTAGAACGACCTTTTATGAAACCATGCTGATTATGTATGATTAAATGTTTGAGGTGGAAGGAAAGTACTTTGTGCAAAGCTAGTTCAAAAAGCTTAGAGGTTGCACAAAGAAGAGAAATGGGGCGGTAGTTCGAAACATCAGATTTGTTTCCTGATTTGAACACAGGGAAAACACGCGTCGTTTTCCACACGCGGGGGAAGGCAGAATTTTTCAAACAGTTATTAAATATCGTGGTTAAAACAGGAACGAAGGTACTACTGAAGGCTTTTATTATGGCGGCTGGAATGCCATCAGGTCCAGGGGACAAAGATGGTTTCAAACACTTAAGACTCTCACTCACTAACTTCTCGTCAAGAAGAACGGAATTAGGTGCGCCAACTGGAAGGCATACAGAATCGCAACGTGGAGATTTGTACACGGAGGAAAAGTGTTGAGCAAAGCCGTCAGCGACATTCCGAATTTCATTTCCATGAGAGTCAACTAAGTGAATATGACTATCAGATTTATTCGAACGCTTTCGAACGTATCGCCAGAATTCAATAGGACGATTAGAGGCACTATTCTCTAAATATTCAAGATAGGACTCATGATCCCGCTTGTACAGGCGTTTGCAAAGGGAACGCAAGCGGCGAAATTCTTCTGCTCATGTATCCAGCCCAGGGCATTTCGCTTTATGGTGGGCCCGCTCCTTAAGTTTCAGCGCTGCTCTAAGTTCCTTGGAAAACCAGAACGGAAACTTGCTGTGAGCAGGAGTATGCAGAGGTATGTACTGGCGCATACCATTGAGAACTATTTCAGTGAAGCGGCTGACTTGTTCGTCAACATCGCTGATTTCGTTTAAAACGGACCAGTCGACAGAAGAGAAAAAACCGAAGAGACCAACATAGTCGCCAAGTGCGTAAGCGAAACGGGGGGAATTCCCCGCACGATTTGAATTAGCAGAAGGTGGGACAGAAACCGAAGCCGTTATTAGAATTGGAGGATGAAATTTGTCACAGCGAGTAAGTGAGATGTCAGATGTCGAGACTCGAACATTTTCAAAATTAGATAAACAAATGTCAAGAACATTACCACAACAGTTTTCAATTAAATTGTGTTGTTGCAAGGTGTTAAAAGCTGTGAAATCTAGAAGCCGGTTGCACTTACTAACTACATAATGATTGTTGTGAGAATATGTAAAGGTATTCCAGTTAATACCTGGAGTATTAAAATCCCCTAAAATGAGTAGTTTGTGCTTGCTATGAGAATGTAGTACATCGTCGTAGGCAGGAGGAGGCAGATTAGGGGAAATGTAGAAAGCTGCCAATAAATGTTTTTGATGTCGAGTTAAAGTGAGCTCTAACCAGACAGATTCCTGGATGGTTTCCAGGTCGGAACGCCGAACGCACTGCACGGAACTGTCAATAGCAATGAGCACTCCCCCTCCCTTTTGTTTAGAAGCTGATTCAGGGCGGTCACTTCGAAAAACAGAATAGTTATTAGGAAAGAAGTCACCTGAGCTAACTTCGCTAGACAGCCAAGTCTCAGTAATTACCAATAATAATAATAATAATAATAATAATAATAATAATAATAATAATAATAATAATAATAATAATAATAATAATAATAATAATAATAATAATAATGTCGAAAGAGCTTTCCGGCATTCCATTTTGCTCGTCTTTTAACTCGAAGTTTCGCACAACGTGTTTCGTCGTTTCCTGAAGGAATAAGACGACCGTGCCCGTAGAGTGTTATAGACTCCACTTCCCCCTTCCCGATAATCCTTAACATGCCTTGTACTCACTCATTTAATGTCTCATGATTGCACTGTGATCGTGATTGCGTTTTATTGCGCGCCGTCATTGACAGTTGTCCTCAATCTTCCAGTGTTATCTCCAGCCGTCTTTACATGGTAATTAATGTTTGCCCTCGACGAGTACAGCCATGAGGCGAACATTTCAGTGGGCTCGAGCGGCTTACAGTGATTCGCTCAGCATGACCGCTCGTCGAAACGACAGTGTACCCAGAATTTAGTCGACGTAATTGAGGACAAACAGGTAATGAGCGAACTATAGGAGCTTACCTAAGCAGTGCATCAGTATAAGTCCATCTTACAAGTTGTTGAGTGATACTGCCGGGCTTTGGCTTTATCTTTTTCTCTCCCTCCTACAAACACCACGTAGGCAATGTACACTTACAAAGGCGCGGGTATTCTATATTTTGTAGCGATAGTTACATTACGGTAGCATTTCGAGCCTTCAACGTGGCGGCGCGCCACCCTGCGGCTGCTCCGCCAAGCTGTCACGTGGTTAGTCACGTGGTGCGGAGAAGCTGCCGGCGGCGCGGCGCTGTGGCTGATCACGTGGTTTGTTCACGTGGTGCGGAGCAGCTGCCTGCGGCGCGGCGCCGTGGCTGATCACGTGGTTGGTCACGTGATCAAGTTCCACTCTGCCAGCTGTAGCTATCGCGTCACTCCAGGTTTAACCAGAGCTAAACCACCGCCAATTTTTATCCAAGTTGTCCTTGGAACTTTATTATTATCCAGGTGAAATTTGAGCTGTGGGTGTTAAGCGGTGCCGCAAAAATACGGCGAAAGAACCCTAGTCTGCATCTCTACATAAAAAAAAGGTGTGTGTGTGTGTGTGGGGGGGGGGGGGGAGACTGCAACACGTTTCACCTCCTTCGGGTCAAAATCTGCTGTGCGTATCGCCTCAGCTAAGCCAAGAGGCTGTCACTACATTCCGACGTTGAGTCTTTATGTAACCAGCGAAAAAATTGCAGCACACCATCGCGACATACACCTCGTCGATATCGTGAGCCACGCGTCTACATTTTATAGTTATTACCTAACAAAAGCGTTCCGGCGTTAATTTCATTTTTTCAACGTTTACAAATTATTTTTTTCTAACTCGACCGACTGCCTACCGTTTTGCACTGCTCAGTAAAATGTTACACCAGCAACGTTTGCGACTATCTGAGCAAATCTGGTCTTCACTTCTGCTTCTAACCTTCTCCGACATTCCCTTCCCCCTTCCTGAACATATGCCTTAAGACACTTCTCGATAATAAAAAAAATAATAGCTGCGTGTATGGCCTATCAAGTAAAAAGGTCTCCACTTTTAATGAATGGGCCGATATTTCCCATTCAATTTTACTTTTCACTTCAGCCCCGCCGCGGTGGCTCAGTGGTTAGGGCGCTCGACTACTGATCCGGAGTTTCCGGGTTCGAACCCGACCGCGGCGGCTGCGTTTTTATGGAGGAAAAACGCTAAGGCGCCCGTGTGCTGTGCGATGTCAGTGCACGTTAAAGATCCCCAGGTGGTCGAAATTATTCCGGAGCCCTTCACTATACGGCACCTCTTCTTCCTTTCTTCTTTCACTCCCTTCTTTATTCCTTCCCTTACGGCGCGGTTCAGGTGTCCACCGATATATGAGACAGATACTGCGCCATTTCCTTTCCCCCAAAAAACCAATTATTATTATTATTATTTTCACTTCACTCATTCTTCACTTGTAGTGGAAAGCACCTTTGATTTCGGGTTGCTCCTCATTTTTCCAGGAATTCACGGCCCAGCATCGCCGCGTACTTGGGAAAGTTTTTGCATCATCCGCCCCGGTAGCTCAGATCGTTGTTACCTTTTTCTGCTGAGCGAAAATTCACGGCTTCAATTCTCTACCGCATCTCGACAGGCGCAGAACTCAAATGCGCCTTTCTTTTAACATTTTGGCTGACGTTCGATAAACACAGACGATGAAAGTTAATCCGTAGTTAATCTTCCAGTTTGGGGCATGACTTATTTCGCGTGCAGCCATGCATGAAACACCGCTGTCCGTCAGGTCGGAAATTCCGCACTTTCCACACTCCGCATACGTGAACAGGGGAAGTTGTGCTCAATGTTGAACAACTTCTAGTCTGGCCGCCGATACAAACTTACGTGCTGTGCTGTCATTTATTTTCTTCCATCGCTGCATGGAAGCTGTAATTCGGGCGTACAGAATGCTTAATTTGCAGTGCGCGCGGCCGCTTGTACTTCTTTTTTTCTTTTCTATTTCTTTAAGCCCTTTGACAAAAGTTCTGATGAAGACGCTTTCGCTCAAAGTGTGAACAATGTTTCCTCTTCGTTCGAGTGCGGAAACCTATGCGCCTTTTAAGCGAGGCACGGGGCACCTTTCAATAATTTCCCCACGGATTACCGAATTAGAGGCTTCTGGCTAAGCGGACTAGTTGTTACGTATTCAGAGCCATTAAAAGCCTAGACTGCGTTTATAAGCAAGGCGAAGCCTGTAACTCTCGCTGGGGGGGAGGGGGGGAGGGGGGCAGCTGGCGCTGAGCGCAAGAGAAAAAGAATTGGGAATGAAGGAAACTTTGCCACTTTTTGAGCAGACAGTCTGTTAATAAACAGCTGCTACTTTTAAATCATAACTCAGTGGTGTGGATTTCCTTTAAATTGTTTTATTATGTTCATCGTGACTACCGTCGTAATAAGAGTTCAACATCAAACAACTCGACCAATTTCCCCGGTGGCATGTTATGAAACGAACGAACGATTTCTGCCGATGCAATGAATTGAGCGGCGCAGCCTATTCCTAGATTGAAAACTAACATTTTGACAGATGAAGGAGCCGAGTCGGCTTCGAAGTGTTGGGTTAAAATTTAAAGTTTTTTGTTTGGAGGTGTGCAGTTTATTCTAAGCCTATTCCTAGAACGCTTGCAACCTTCATGATAACGCATGTAGACACATCCTTTTGAGCGCGTAATCGTTTTTACGGGCGAAAGCGCGTGACGAAAGCAAAGGAACAACGGAGACAGGTTACGTGTTCGCAGGGACTTATACCGGGACACTGGCTTTGCCAACACCGGAGGCAGCGAAAGCGATTTTTCGGTGCCTCAGGTGTACTGACATGTGCCTGCACAGAACAGCCCATTTTTGGGCGCGTAGTCGAGCAACACTGATCGTCTTCGTTGTTTTTTTTTTCTTCCTGCTGTTTAGCTTTGATTTTAATCGCAACATACCTTCCTTTTGCCTTTGCGCTTATGATTCTCCCGCTCAACGGTATCTCGTTGATCTTACTGACGCCGAAAGTCGTTTTGTCGTCTGCATCGTCTGTAAGCGAATTCGTTTCATAGCTGCTCGCTTTGACTTTAGTCGACTGACCATGCATTTTATTACGTATTTGTTGAGGGTGGATGACCTGTACGACAGGCTTTGAAAAAGCTGCAAGGAGCAGCCAGAATAAAAAATTCGGCCTCCCAAAGGTGGTCCCTGAAAGCAGGGAGTCATCACTTTGCATCGGATGGATTTATATTTCGCCGTCTCTCGTTGCAGATACAAACAGACGTCTAAACAGCGTAGTAGAGCATCATCATCATCATCATCATCATCATCATCATCATCATCACCATCAGCCTTACTACACCCACTGCAGGGCAAAGGCCTCTCCCATGTCTCTCCAATTAACCCTATCCTTTGCCAGCTGCATCCACCCTTTGCCTGCAAACTTCTTAATCTCATCCGCCCACCTAACCTTCTGCCGCCCCCTGCTACGCTTACTTTCTCTTGGAATCCACTCCGTTACCCTTAAGGACCAGCGGTTATCTTGCCTTCGCATTACATGCCCTGCCCAAGCCCATTTCTTTCTCTTGATTTCGACTAGGATGTCATTAACCCGTGTTTGTTCCCTCACCCACTCTGCCCGCTTCCGATCTCTTAACGTTACACCTATCATTTTTCTTTCCATGGCTCTCTGCGTTGTCCTTAACTTAAGCTGAACTCTTTTCGTTAGCCTCCACGTTTCTGCCCCGTAGGTGAGTACCGGTAAGATTATGCTGTTGTACACTTTCCTCTTGAGGGAAATTGGCAAACTGCCACTCATGATCTGCGAGAGTTTGCCGTATGCGCTCCACCCCATTCTTATCCTTCTAGTTATCTCCCTCTCATGATCCGGATCAGCTGTCACTACCTGCCCTAAGTAGACGTATTCCGGCACAATTTCTAGGCTCTCGCTGCCAATTGTGAACTGTTGTTCCCTTGCTAGGCTGTTGAACATTACCTTGGTTTTCTGCATGTTAATTTTTAGACCCATCGATCTGCTCTGCCTGTCTAACTCGTTGATCATGATTTGCAGTTAACCTCCTGAGTGACTCAGCAAGGCAATGTCATCAGCAAATCGCAGATTATTTAGGTATTCTCCATTTATTCTTATTCCCAACTGTTCCTTATTCAGGCCTCGAAATACCTCCTGCAAACATGCGGTGAACAGCATTGGCGAGATCGTGTCTCCTTGCCTGACCCCCTTCCTTATTGGAATTTTATTGCTGACTTTATGGAGGACTATAGTAGCTGTGCAGTTGCTATATATACCTTCCAGTATTTTGACATAATGCTCTTCTACCCCCTGATTACGCAATGCCTGTATGACTGCTGAGGTTTCCACTGAGTCGAATGCCTTCTCGTAATCAATGAAAGCTATATATAGAGGTTGGTTATATTCTGCGCATTTCTCTATCACCTGATTGACAGTGTGAATATGATCTATTGTGGAATATCCTTTACGAAAGCCTGCCTGATCATTTGGTTGATTAAAGTCTAACGTTGCCCTGACTCTATTAGCGATTACCTTAGTAAATACTTTGTAGGCAACGGATAGTAAGCTGATCGGCCTGTAATTTTTCAAGTCCTTGGCGTCTCCCTTCTTATGAATT
Organism: Amblyomma americanum; assembly: GCF_052857255.1. Taxonomy (NCBI): domain Eukaryota; kingdom Metazoa; phylum Arthropoda; class Arachnida; order Ixodida; family Ixodidae; genus Amblyomma; species Amblyomma americanum. The sequence continues at coordinate 193,246,954 of NC_135499.1, read as the reverse complement.
AAGATAATGTTTGCATTCTTCCAAGCTTCTGGTACAGTCGAGGTCATAAGGCATTGCGTATACAGGGTGGCTAGTTTTTCTAGCACGATGTCCCCTCCATCCTTCAACAGATCTGCTGTTACCTGATCCTCCCCAGCTGCTTTTCCCCTTTTCATTGCTTCTAAGGCTTTATTTACTTCATCTTTCGTTACTGGCGGGATGACGCATTGCTGACTGCACTGCTGTCTTTCTCATTAACGCTCTGATTACATTGGCTACTGTACAGGTCTGTGTAGAACTCTTCGGCTACGTTAACTATCTTATCCATATTGCTAATGACATTGCCCTGCTTGTCTCTTAATGCATACATCTGGATTTTACCTATGCCTAGTTTCCTCTTCACTGTTTTTAGGCTACCTCCATTCTTTATAGCATGCTCGATTCTCTCCATATTAAACTTCCTTATGTCGGCTACCTTGCGCTTATTTATTAACTTTGATAGCTCCGTTAGTTCTATTCTATCGGTAGGGTTAGATGCCCTCATGTTTTGTTACCTGAGATAGCTTCCCGATATCCTTTCGAGCTGTCCTACCGCCTACTTCTACTGCGCACTCCGTAATTATTGATGTCAGATTATCGTGCGTTGAATGAACATCAAGATCGTCTTCCTCAGTTAAAGCCGAATATCTGTTTTGCAGCGCTATCCTAAACTCCTGTGCTTTCCCTCTTACGGCTAACTCGTTAATGGTCTTCTTCTTCACTAGCTTCTTCCGTTCCCTCTTCAAGTCTAAGCTAATTCTAGACCTTGCCATTCTGTGGTCGCTACAACGCACCTTTCCGAGGACGGCCACATCCTGAATGATGCCAGGTTTGGCGCATAGTATGAAGTCGATTTCATTTGTAGTTTCACCATTGGGGCTCTTCCAGGTCCACTTCCTGTTTTCTCGTTTGCGGAAGAAAGTATTCATGATCCGTAAATTATTTCTATCCGCGAATTCGACAAATAACTCTCCCCTGCTATTTCTAGAGCCTATCCCATAGTCACCTACCGCGTGGTCGTCAGCCTGCTTCTTGCCCACCTTCGCATTGAAGTCGCCCATCAGTACAGTGTACTGCGATTTTACTTTATTCATTGCGGATTCTACGTCCTCATAGAAACTTTCAACGGTCTGGTCATCATGGCTGGATGTGGGTGCGTAGGCCTGCACCACTTTCAGCTTGTACCTCCTATTCAGCCTAATTGCTATAGCTGCTACCCTCTCGTTAATACTGTAGAACTCCTCTACGTTGCCAGCTATATCCTTATTAATGAGGAATCCCACACCTAGTTCTCGTCTATCCTCTAACCCGCGATAGCACAGTATGTGTCCGTCCTTTAGTACTGTATACGCCTCCCCTGTCCTCCTAACTTCGCTAAGCCCTATCACATCTCATTTAATTCCCGCTAGTTCCTCGAACAGCACTGCTAGGCTAGCCTCACTAGCTAAAGTTCTAGCGTTAAACGTTGCCAGCTTCAGATTCCAAGTAGAGCATATTGCATCTCATTTTGTTGCCTCGCGTCAGTCTTCCCTCCACAAGCTGTTCCTATCGTTTTTTTTTTTTTTACTGCAGTAAAGCGGCTGTCTTCCTTCAAGTTTATTCCATTCTGTAATTTTTCCCTGAACTCTTTTCTAGCCTGCATCTTTAGCGGTGTACCACTTCAGTCGGCTCTTTTGTTATTCGTCTCTGGAGCGTTTTCCGTTTTAATTTGCGCACCTTGTCCTTCCCTACGTTCCTGATGTACGAAAGAGGCCAACTGGCTTGAAACCAACGAAGGCATAGGAGAATTAAACGCAATTTTTGTTTATTTTTTGTCATATTGCCTCCTGCCTAAGCACCCATAGAATTCCGTTGTAATAACACAATTGCAACACAGCAGTTTGTGTTACTTCTTTTAATGTATCTTAGGGCCTGAAAGAAACTCTACTACAACCAACAGCAAAATGCTTCTCAACTATCTGCCGCGCACGCTGAGTTTCTGTCGCCGTTCCACCCCAGACGCGTGCGCCTCCGCTTGAGGCGTGCACGTCGCTATTGAGTTATATGCGCACGGTGCCTATGCATCGTAGCCGTTGCGCCGTCACGCCTATATTCCTGCTCTTCGTTTCATATATTTTTTTTTTCGCGAGTGCTAGGTTAATCTCCGCAGAAATAAAAACTGAGCGAAGCGAAAAGTAAGACTCACACGGTCTGCAAAAAAAAAAAAAACTTTCCAAACGGTGCATGGCGCCTCGTTTTAGGAGGACGCATCGGCTGCGCTCGCTGTGTCAATGCGCACTGCTCACGCTTGCATATCTCTCAAACCCTCGCCACGTAGGCAGTGCTGTACGCGCGAAAAAAACGCCGAGGCGTTTTCCTGAGCAGTAAAACGCTCGCCGTTCGCTGGCCAAACTTGTTTCGTGCGTTCGTTTTTCAGCAGAGGATGCTGTCGCGCTTGAATTTTTAAAATGGAGACGACCGCATGTTTACGATACGCTACAACTCAACATGGGCCACGCCGAATGCAAAAATATCGCATACACACTGGAAGGTAGATGCAATGAAGGAAAGTGTGCTTGCTTCAGGATCGCAGTTACAGATGTAGGGCGGGAGGGGACTCTGGTGTGCTGTGTTCAAGAGTAGTTTTGGTCGCGGTATACAAAATCCTTGGCGACTCTGATTATTGCGAAGAGCTAGATAAATTGAGCATATTTTTTTGCTACTTTTGTTATTACGGGACTGCCTAGGGTCCTGCATAATGAATGTCGCAACGAATGCGGGCGGACAGCAGGAATGTTGGTACGGCGAAGCTGCTGTCCACACAGTTGCAGTCCAGATGCTGACTGCATGGCATGACTTTTCTTCCCCCTAAGCGACGCTACGGCACACGTACAAGAGATAATAAAGTGTGAAATTTATATGCTGCTTTACGACTGAACATCCGAGAACCTAGCCCTGCAGGTGCCGCTCGTTGAGCCCAAACTTCTTACGAATTCACGCGAAGGCTCGAGCGCGTCTCTCGAGAATGCTAACGGGATCAGTCCATATTTCCCCCAGTTCTTGTGCTCACGTTTCCTACTGCCTTTCAGAAGCATTTGCTTCTATGCTAAGTCGAGATTTTTGTTTTGTTTTTTGTAGCCACCCCGAGCTCGGCTTTCGCGGACTCCACAGCTTTGGTGAGGGATGCCAGCCAAACTGCATCCACAAATGCTGCCTCACATTTCATGGGGAATGCGTTTTTATGACAGCTGCCTCAAATCGTCTTCGTCGAGTTCGCGACGCAGTGTTCGATGTATTAGTAATTGCTTTGGTTGTGTGCTGTGGCGCTTGTTGGAGGTTTGGATAGAAAGGCAGAGACGTACTGAAGTATATGAGAGCCGAAGTGGATGTGGTTGAGGCCATCCAGAACTGTGGTGTCTGCAACGTTGTCGAAGGGCCCCTTTATGCACAGGGTGAGGTGGAAGTGCTCATCGCTGGAGGGTATACCAGAGAGAACGTCATGTTGAACTAGAACAAAAGCATCTCTGGTGGAGAGGCCAGGACGGAATCCAAGCATGTGGGGGGAAATGTGTAATGTTCCTCTATAAAATTTTGTAGGTGTGTGTGTATGACCCGTTAGTAAAGCTTCCCAGGCAGGAGGTGAGGGAGATTTGTCGAAGCGCCGAGATGGATTGTGGTTTGCTAAGTTTCGGGATAAAGATAACTTGCGCGTGCTGCCATTCTGGCGGCAGATACGCCGGAATCTATGGCCGGTTGTTAATATATTGTGTGAGAGCGCAGGGAGCGTCGATGGATAAGGTGCTCAGGGTGGCGTTGGTGATTTTATCCGCTCCTGGTGCGGATCGCGCAGTGGCATATGCCTCCTCAATGGTGATGGCGGCGTCTCATTCGGGAGTACAGCCGCCTGCGTAAATGTTAGGGACCAGGCGTGATTGATGAGTGCCAAATTACTGTTGCGGAGGTCGTCGAGGAGGGGCGAGTGAGTGTGCGTGAAAAACTTTTTTTTGTCGCAGAGAAATTATCACGACGAAATTAAAGGGTGGTAGGGCCCTCAGTCCTGTCCTGATGGGCCTTCTGCCATCAACCTGCCCGATGGGCTACCATGATTGGTCGAGAGAGATCTCGTGACATTGCAACTTCATCATAACCTGCCAACCGTTTGTGGGCACCATAGATAGAGAATCGAAATAAAAAATGATGACAAATCTTCGTAGCTAGGCCAAATGCGAATTGCACTTCAGTTGTCACTTCCGTTCCGGTGTTCGGATCCATCGTTCACGGATGGAAGTTGTTCAGATAAAGATAATAGGCTATGCCC
>NC_135499.1:193217639-193237639 GCF_052857255.1 Amblyomma americanum | reverse complement strand
ACGTCATCACCAATTAGTGCATAATCAACCGACGCAACTAGTGTCACGTACAAGATGATTTGCAAAAATGAGTCACCTGTCGGTGCGGTCGCGTCATACAAAAGTCACTTGACAAGATGACTAACTAAAATTGAAAGTCAAGTGTCAAGGTGCAGCCAAATCGAAGAGACCTCACACCAATGTCACGTGACATTATGACTGTCAGGCAGGCATAGGCACGCAGGCAAAGGCAGGCAAGCAGAGGTAGGTAGGTCGGCAGCTTAGTAGCGGAGGAGGCAGCTGAGGACAGCTCCCTGAGAATATACTTGTCTTTTCTCTTTGTGGCTGTACGCAATGTTCTCGTAGATCGCAAGTATAGGATTCCCGCCAGTGGGTGGGATTCCTTAATGGGGTAGAAAACCTCGGCTTTTTTTATTTTCTTCAGCACGGGGGAGCGCGTGCGCTCTTTGGTTGTCTCCTTCCAATACATTGGTATCCTATTATTTATTTAATGAACAGCTACGTGTAAACGAAGAAAAGGCCTGAAAACAAAAGATGAACGAGAAAGTCATGGAATTGAGGGAGTCTGCTTTCACATTCCATCTCTCTTCATCAACGCTTATATCTCCCGTCCAAGTTAACGAAATTCCATTGAAAACCATGAAAGTGTGACAAGGAAAGGGTCTGCAGAGGCAAATAAGGACAGCCAAATGGAACAGGGCGCCTTCGCCTGACGACGGCAAATCGGGGTTTGATTTGCGGAAGCTCTGCACAGACAGAACAAACGACGTGGGGAGAGGTGAGAGAACGAGAAAAATAAATGGTTTTTGCGTGGGGAAAAAAAAGGCAAGACAGTGAAGGACAAATTGAAACGCCTAATCCCATGTGCGCTGATGAGGTCAGCAGTGCTGCGTACACCTATAACGAGCTGTGGCGGCCGACAACAGGGAACACCTGCGAAGACGGGAAGGGGGAATCCGAGAGCCTCATCAGCGTCGTAAGGCTTCCGACCTAATTTCCTGACTCGATCGGCAGCACGGCAGCAGTTGACTAGACTACCCTCCTCCCACGCGGGCGTCACAGCCATGGCCTTCCCCTGCACTCGCAAGGTGTTCCCCCTCTCTCGCTTTAGCTGCCTCGACACTGGGCGTCCACCCTCCTCCTCGGTGTTTCCTTATTTCGGCGAAGTGGAGCGGAAGACCTTCCCCGACTTGACGCTCGTCTCCGAACTGTGTCACGTCAGGAGCGACGGCGGAAAAGAAAAAGAAGAATGCGGAGGATGCCGTGGAAGGCAACCTAAACGGAGGCGAATTAACGGAGACGACGAAGCTTGTAACAGGCTTCTAATTTGCCGGGGAGACGCCAGCCCAGCCGCTCACCTTCACGTCACCTGCTTTCTTTAGCGGAACGCGAAAAAAGAAAAACTTCGTCACGGGAGGGGCAGGCCCGTAATCATCTTGCGCTGCAGTTACGCATACAGCGTGGAAGGCTCGGGAAAGGCGGTGGAAAGCGGGAAAGGAGTGGGGAGGTAGATGGCGTATCACTTTACAAGCGGCACGCGCCGGACGTCGTCAGACGCCACTGGGGGCGCTATGCGGCGATGCGAGAGAGGAGAGGTGCAGAACGTTCGTTTCGCTGCGTAGTTGCGAGCATCAAGGTGTAATCTGCACACTCGTGGCGACGCATGTGAGCGTGCCGCCGCCTTCTCTGCTCGAAACTATACCACGAATCGAGCGCACACTTATCGTTTCTCAGCCAAAACATGGCGGCAAAGATTTCTCAACTCGTGCGGGTCCCAATTCTTGTAAGGGTGAAAAACGGTTGTATTAAAACCGCATGGAAGTACGGTGCCGAGTGAAAAATTATGCGCCTGGGCGAGTACACATCGATTCGCGGGGCTGATGCACGCAACTAACGGCTGCCGAAGGGAATGCTTGTCCCTGCTACGGCGACACGCCGACAAAGCAATAAGGCAAGAAAGGCGCAGCAGCAGCAGCAGCGGGACGAGTCAGGTGAAAGGTGCGGCGTGAGTGGCGGCTGAATTTTAATTTTACGAAGGCCTTGAAAGGCTCGAAGGAAGCGGATGTAATAAGCGTGCTAAGTTTATCGGGAGCCCGTTATTTGATCTGTGGGGATGCTGGCGACAAAAGGAGACGCTTCATTTTTTTAACGGTGCCGTTTCAAGGCTTCCGGAGAAGCGGGGGCTCTCTGCTTGTTATGTCCAAACTACGCAACCGTGTTGCACAATAGTGCAGCACATCTCTAAATAATGAAATAGATTATATGAAAATGGTGGTGTCCAAGTTCAGTGTCGACGGTATGGTAAGAAGACTGCTTAGCGTGCAAGTACTCACGGTATTACAGCAAAGCTTGTGAGTAATATTTAAAATCAGGCTGGTTTAGTTAAGAAGACGGCTTTCATAGCATAGAAAAACCAGTGGGGACGGACTGTGGTGGTTGCCATTAGAGATTTTTAACAGGCCGTTAGTAGTAGCCGTATCCTGTTTTTAAGGCGTAAGCCTTGCTCGCCCCATTGAGCGAAAATCCGCGCGTGTGTGTGTTTGTCGATGGTACCCATAAAAGATAAAAGATGGCGTCCACGTGCAACCTGAGAGGTTGCGGTTAAATTAATAATTATTCGCGGGAGGTTGTTCGGGAATTTGTGCGGTCGAGATTGCTCTTCCCGAACAAACTCGATCGCACAAATTCCGCCGGTGGCAGCACCTGTCATCAGTGGCGCATCGCTTAACCGCTGCACCACTGCGCCAGGAGTGGTATGAGGACTCCCAGGGAGCTATGAATGTTAAGGTGAGGAAGATCAATTCTGCATATAAGGGGTATTAGTCCATCAGCTATTGCTCCATACCCTTAATGTGGATCAGGGTGCAGATCAACACGGGTGCTGCGGCGGCTACGTAGAGACATGCAGAGGTATACAATTGCCAGCTGCGTGGCACCGGGTTGCATCACGCGGCAGCGCGCGGCGACTGCGTTCACAAAGTGAGCGGGCGGGCTTGCGCCCTCTCACGCGTAAGCAGTCTTAAGTGCCTCTGCCGACTTTTAAGAGCGTTAACTCTTACTACTTACGTTTGTCAAGGACGCGTCTGTCTCCAGTGAAGGTCAGATTGGCCAAAATAGTAACCACGTGACTACAATAAGATTCTAAGAAAATTAATTGAAACCGTGTTACTACTTGGACACAAACGCAAGCTTCTCAAATACAGGGCAGACGAAACAACACACTGAATTAACTGCAGTTCCATTATACAAGCAACAACGGGTTTTTTTTTTTTGATGCAGTAAATACGGCATGCATGGCGCAATATAGCAATGGTGCCGGGGATTTCCGGGAGAATTCAAAGAAGCTGTACAATCCTAGGGTGTATGTCCTGCTGGAATTTGTTGCTCCGAAGAGTGGACTGGCTTTAAACAAATATTTGAGTTCAGGCAAAGTCACAGTGGTGTCATAATGCAAAAGACAAAGCACGCCATTATATACTCAGGGCGCGCATGCCACAGCGGATCTCGCGTGAATCCCCGTTTGGAAATGTCTGTCTCTCTACCATGCGTTCCATTCGAGGGCCACCCTCTCCTGCGCAATATGTATGTGGCGCGTCGACCACCGCCCAAGAAAGGCGTCCTCACCAAGAACGAAAAGTTGCGCGTCGAGTAAGCACCGCATTGGCACTGCTATAGCTTGATCTTGTTGGGATTGCATGAAGCGAAGCGGTGTCTCCACCTGTGTGGCTATGTTGCGATTCTCCGAAGGGACGAGCGCAATTGTAAACTTTGGGGGCCGCTCGAATGCTCCCCTTGGGGCGGTTACTCGCGACATGGGAACAGAGAACGCCCGTGCAGCCAAGCGGTGGACCGTGCGCGCCACTATAATAATAATAATAATTGGTTTTTGGGGAAAGGAAATGGCGCAGTATCTGTCTCATATATCGTTGGACACCTGAACCGCACCGTAAGAGAAGGGATAAAGGAGGGAGTGAAAGAAGAAAGGAAGAGAGAAGTGCCGTAGTGGAGGGCTCCGGAATAATTTCGACCACCTGGGGATCTTTAACGTGCACTGACATCGCACAGCACACGGACGCCTTAGCGTTTTGCCTCCATAAAAACGCAGCCGCCGCGGTCGGGTTCGAACCCGGGAACTCCGGATCAGTAGTCGAGCGCCCTAACCACTGAGCCACCGCGGTGGGTGCGCCACTATACGCATTCTTCCATTCCAGCACATGTCTCTGGCTAACCACAGGGAACACATCTGCCATCCCGCACAACCCCCAGTCTACTCAGGCGGTCTTTTGTGGGAGGGACTCTTCTCGCGATGCGCCAGCGGAAATCTTTTACCGTATCGGCAGGTTGGAACCATGAACTTCTTGCCATGTTTTGCGGGTCTTGTGTGACCGAAACGTCCAAACGCCACAAATCGCTGCGCTCTCCTGACCGACCGGGTAAATGCAAGGCGAGGGCGAGCGGGCGATGATTAGATACGCGCCCGGCGTCAAAGGGGAGATCGAGAACGCGGCATTGCGCGACGCTGTGCAAAAGATCGTGGGTGAGATACACGCGGTCTAGCCGGCTGGAACTGAATACTCTGCGCCAAGTCGGTTCAAGCGCACCTCTGTGTACCTGCATGCGTCGCGCAGCGCAAACTGCAGGGAGATGATGCGTTGTAACTCAGATGCGTGCGCCATACTGCGGCGCTGCCCCATTTTGCGCGCGAACATCACTGTCCAGGTCCGAAACACAATTGAAGTCCCCGACGAGCAGAACCGGATGACCATCAAGCAAAAAGGGTGATTAGGAAACAAAAAATTCATTGGTCTGGGAGCGGTCGGCGGGCGCATAAACGTTTATGGCGCGAATTTTCCGCTGACCAGTAGAAGTCGAACACAGTGACTCTTCCTTCCGTATCAATGAACCAACGGCTGCCATCAAGCAAACTGCGCCTAGAAATAACCACTCCCACACCTCGACTCCTAGCGTAACTAAATGAAAAGAAACCTGTAGCACAAAAACGGTTGTTAAAATTATTGACGTCAGTCTAATTGCGGAAATCACACTCTTGAACAAAAAGCAAATCAATCTTCTGGCACTTGGCGAAATGAACAACCTCATGCTGCTCATCCATGTTGCGGAAGCCTTGAACGTTAAGCGTGAGGACGTTCGAGAAAGTGTCAGAAAAAAATATGAAAATATCCCTCTTGCCTGCCGGAATTCAGAAATACATGTCATCTTCCGTGGAGTGAACGTGGCGTCCGAAGTGGGAGGGCCAACGCGCGGCTTCTTCACCGTCGGAGCAGCGGACGATCCGTCGGTGTCGCTCGGGGACGAGAGGGACTTCTCGGGTGCGCTGGGCACAGGTCAGGCTTGAGGGGAGAGAGGGGGACGCCACGGCGGAGCCCAGCAAGAGCCAGGTGTCGCAGGAGTTCTGTGGCCCGTTTTCCTCGGAGGCCGTCTCGACCTGGTCCGCTCATGACGCTTGGGGCGTCGAGACGTTCACGAGAGGCAGCCCGTCGTTTTCCTGCGCTTCCCCAGTAAGCGCCAATGCGCCGGGCGCTGGCACCGGCTGGGCCCGGCTGGAACCGGCTGGGCCCGAAGCGAGCTGCTTATCGGACAGCTCCTGCGATAGCTCAGCCTGCGGTGGCAGCGGTGACGTTAGCGGTTCTTTGAGTGGCCGCTGCTGTTTGGGCTCCTCGGCCATTGCTAGCTCGCCGTTTGCGTGACGTGAGCGGCGACGCCAGATCCCTCCTTGCGCGCCTCGGGGTCCTCACGAACCTCTCTCGCCATGGGCGGAGTGGCACTCGTTGGCCGCAGGGAGCCTCGCCCCGCGTCGGGCTCCGGCTCGCCGTTCGCCACCTGCTGCGCCCGGGCCGCCGCCGCACAGGACCGGCGCTGCGTGCCGTCCGCCGTGGCATGCTTCCCGCCGCACCTCTGACAGGCCGCAGTGCAGCCCTCGGTGGCATGGCCGAAGACTGCACACCGTTCGCACCTCGGGGTCTTGAATCCCGCCGTCATGTGGCCCGCCTGGATGCGTCGAGCGCAGACTCGCTGCATCCCCCGGTGGTCTAACACGACCTTGTGGCCCTGGATGGACATAAAGCTGCAGGCGCCAGGTTCCACATCTTGAGCCGCACCAACCGCGTGCCGGTAAACGTGCGCGGGGTGTCTCTGAAGGCCACGTGCTGGATGCCACGCACCTTGCCGAAAGGGGTCAACGCCGCGACCAGGACGTCGTCCGGCACGAGCGGGGGCAGTCGGCAAGTGGCGACGAACACAACCGGCGGGCCCACTGGGTCGACGGGAACACGTTGGTTTCCGAGGTTTACGGCCCCGGACGTTGATAACTTGGTGGAGTGCCTGGGATCACACGCACACCACGTACTTCTGGTATGCTGCCCAATGGGCAGGTTTTAATGAATATTTAACAGTTCGAAAAGGTACTTTCTTTTTCTTAGAAAATGTAAGAACACTTCGCCGTTCCTGATGTGAAGCGTGTGGCTGGAAACAGCAACATCGCTCTCGGCGACTCCCCGTCGTCCGTGTGAATGTGCCAGTCCGCAGCAGAAGATATGCTGCCCCTTGACCCCATCGCTCAGTCTCGGGGGATGGGGGGGGGGGGTGCCCCTGGCGCACGTGTCACGTGACCTTCTCTGCCCACCTAAAGTCCCCGAAACTTTGAGGGGTTTTAGTCCCACCTGGCCGCTCCTCGCCTGGTTCACAAGCTGTCTTTCACTCCGCCCTTCATTCCTCCTCTCACGGTACGGTTCAGGTGTCCACCCAGCCCAAAGTAATTACTACGCCTTTCCTTTTCCCATAGTTTAGTGCTAAAGTCCATCCAGCTCTTCAGTCCGGAGGAAGGAGGGGGGGCGAGAATACGGAGAAAAAGGAAAATGCCTCAGTCAGATGCAATTTATAGGGCGACAGCCAGCACGCAACAACATATATCTCCGTACCGAATTCGTTATCAGGTAGAGTAAGATGTCTGACTAGTCGGTAAACATACATCAATGTCAAGTAAATCCAGTTGCCCTCCGAAATTCAACAGTGTCGGAGGAGGGCGAAATGTCTGGCAGCTTTTGTGCAGTCGGAGGAGTGCTCAGCTGTGCTGAGTGGGCCCTCAAAGTGATCGTCACCGATGTTTATCCTCGCTAATGCCTCTCGCGCAGTGCGTTCTCTCAACAAGCTGCCAATGAGAGGAGACCCACCGGAAAGAACTTACTCTCCTTGCGTAACCGCCCACAAGTGGCCTTCGGAACGGCAACTGTAGCTTAGCCTGTGTTGGCCAATGGTTCCCGGAGGCCCCAAAACGAGCGCCGAAAGTCTTCTCAGAACCATCTATCTGGCTCCATCGTAGCGCGAATCGAAGTGACACGATCTTCCTACTGATTTGTAGAGGTGAATTAGCAGCCGCACAGTTCAGTCGAAAGTTCGCTGAGGCCAGAAAGGGAAAACTGTTCCGCCTACGAATCGGAGAGGGCGCAGATGAGTACGGATTCTTTGAGTTGCTTTCGTCACGTTGCACTTTGCCCTAATGATGTCTTCACTGGCCATCAGTAGTATGTAAGGATGAAGCAGTGAAGACACATGCTAGTGCTTCACAGGTGCCCCTGGTGTAGTCGCGGGATCCATGTTGACATTCCGCTTCATGAGGCGCGCAGACTGTCATAATATATGTAATTAAAAAAATCGCTCCACCGCACACCGGTGGCTTGAAGTCGAACTTAGAATTAAATGGTTACGATGAGGCACGAACAAATTTTCACTCTCGCTAAGATCCACTGAAATGTCATCGCTGCATTTTTCACTCCCAACTCCGAGACCTTGGTATTGTAGCGCACGCTTCATGGTACATTTACTACCCACAGCCCTTCCCGCATTGCGCCGTTCAGGCATCCACCCTGTAAGGTTTCTGGCGACAGCCCGTCTGGTTCAGCTGCGTATTCGGCCCGGGACACCTGCAGCCGGGGTCTCTGCACGGCGATAGGCATCTTGGTTCCCACGGCCGGTCCCCGCTTGGGTTATTGGATTCGAGACGGACGACTCTGCCGCCGTTTGTAAACAACATTGTTCCCGGAAGATCGACCGTGCGGTACGGAGGCAGTTAGCGACCGCCAAAACCGAGCAGAGGTGGCTCACCCCTTCAACTGTGCCTGCTCGCCGGCGCCTCGCCCATTCGGACTTCCCGGAAGACGTGTCCGGCTTGAGCGTGAGAACTGTCGTTTGGACGCGAAGACAACGCTCTCTCTGGTGGGGGCGATTGTCCAGCGGCACCCTCTTTCTCCGGCGAGGCATGTGACGGGGGCGTGTCCCTATGTGAAGTGGTGTGTGTGTGTGTGTGTGTGTGTGTACGACAACACAAGTTAGGTCCCGCCCAACCTGGCGAAGACCTCCTCGAACCTGGGGAATCCTAGGGACCGGACCCTTTTTAAACCGGACGACGAGTGCCGTGAGGAAGGAATCCTCGATCATCCTCAGATCTTCTCAGATCCTCCGACCTTCCCCCATCACCCTCCAATGGGTTTCTAAATCTTGTAAATAATGTAAAATAAACATCCTGTACAGTTTCCTTCATAACCAAGTCCGACAACGTCATTCGGAGAAGGGACCTGCGGCGCTGAGTCAGCTCACTCAAGGACCCCTCATCTCCAACAACCCAGAGTGTGACAGCTACCGCGCCTTCATTTCTTAGTGCCCTAATCCTCCTCCAGTACCACCTAGCGCTGCCGATCCAGCGAGTGGAATACGGATCTCAGAATTGAGAGCTCGAAGGTTCGCTTTTGAAACAGCAGTAACCAATGACGGAAGTGGGAATGGTGCCGAGTGTTCGCGATTGTACCGCAGGACGCGTGCGATCACTTCCAGGGCTGGCACCAATTCAACGATTCCATTCTAAGTTTTTCATCTTTCAGTACGATAGCATATAGCATTGGGAGTGCCACGAAGGTGAAAATTGTCTGGCATCGGCGGCGGCGTCAGTGTTGATCCTCCGCCTGCCAAACTCGACAGGTGGCAAGCGGTGTTTAGGGGATTTCCCTTTCTCCGCCTGCCACCTGCTAACCGTCCCCCTCTGCTCTCTCTCCATCCCTACTTTAGGGACATAAGGAGACGCTGGACAAAGAGCGACTCAGCAAATATGGAAGTGATTAAGAATGACTCAGCAAAACTTGAAGGAAAGAAATACAAATAGAATAAAAATAGATTCAGAAACGACCGAAATTGGAATAGAGCTACAATTGGAATAGAATCAGAACTGGCGCAGGATCAGAATTGGGATGGATTGGAGAATGCAAGAAAAATACTGTCGCATTTCCTCCGCATCGTCCATAAAGGTTTTTTTTTTTTAGAGCGAAAGCTCTACTTAATTCATGAACAAAGCCGCAATAGCCGGGTAATCGCTGAGCCTTGGCCTTGAATAAACAACTATTGCAGCTATTGGGATTCGAACCAGTGGCAGCGCGAACAGACCAGCTTCGCTGGCCACTGCACGGGAGCATTATGTTATCGCCGCAACCGATTGCGCCTCTTGTTAAATTGCAACGCACACCATAGCGCCGAACACTGCACATCGTCGTGCATCAATGGTGCGACCTCGATCACAGCTTAACCTGAGTATATATAGTATCGTCGCCAGGCGTGCCGACGACCCAGCAAAGAAAAACCATGAGCCACTCAGGCAAAACACATGCTTTCGCACGTGTACTCGGTTTAATAATTCATTATAATAATTGGTTTTGGGGGAAAGGAAATGGCGCAGTATCTGTCTCATATATCCGCGGACACCTGAACCGCGCCGTAAGGGAAGCGATAAAGGAAGGAGTGACAGAAGAAAGGAAGAATTAGAGGTGCCGCAGTGGAGGGCTCCGCAATAATTTCGACCACCTGGGGATCTTTACCCGCCGCGGTGGCTCAGTGGTTAGGGCGCTCGGCTACTGGTCCGGAGTTCCCGGGTTCGAACCCGACCATGGAGGCTGCGTTTTTATGGAGGCAAAACGCCAAGGCGCCCGTGTTCTGTGCGATGTCAGTGCACGTTAATCCCCAGGTGGTCAAAATTACTCCGGAGCCCTCCACTATGGCACCTCTTTCTTGCTTTCTTTCACTCCCTCCTTTATCCCTGCCCTTACGGCGCGGTTCAGGTGTCCAACGATATATGAGACGTACTGCGCCATTTCCTTTCCCCAAAAAACAAATTATTATTATTATTATTATTATTATTATTATTATTATTATTATTATTATTATTATTATTATTATTATTATTATTATTATTATTATTATTATTATTATTATTATTATTATTATTATTATTATTATTACTTGGGATCTTTAACGTGCACTGATATAACTACATTAAAACCCTACCATTTTTTTTCCCTCTTTGTGATTGGCTGAAGCGACGCCACGCCCCAGCCATCGCGGGGCTTGAGTGGGTGACGCAGAGGAAACTCGACAAGTGGCACCGCTTCGGCTCGACGCAATGGAATCGTTATATAATACCCGACACATAGTACTGATGAAGTCGACCGACACTAGCACTGCACGGTAGAGAGAGAGAGAGAGAGAGAGAGAGAAACTTTATTGGCGCCAAAAATTGGTCGATTCAGCGGGACCCGGGTGTCTTCATGTTGAATTTCCGAGTCTTCCAGGGATGGTGCCCTTATTCCAGGGCCCCCCTGAGTCTTGCTACCTCATACGCATGCTGGACCAGTCCTTTTTGGGCCGCCAGCACGCTGCTGGTGAGCAGGCTCTCCCACTGTTCCGCATTGGGCTCTTTTAGTTTATGGAATGAATAATTGTTTTTACACTCCAATGTAATGTGGTATAAAGTGGGGGTGGCTCCACACCACTTGCATGTGTCCGCGTACTGGTTCGGAAACGGTAGAACACTCGCGTGTGAACTGTCGCAACATGGAACTTGTGTTGAAATCAGAGGTCGGTGAGCGGAGTAAATACGTAATTTATCATCACAAAATTTCATCTCGCTTCGTATACATCAGCGCTAATACCACGAGGAACAACTCAAAACAGAATAGAAAATGGTGCGCGCGCTGAGAAGCACGCCGCACAGTGGAGGAGTCGGGATCAATAGAGGATTTTTTTTTTTTAAGTGTATCGAAATCTCAGTACACAGGCGCTTTTGTATTTAGCCTCCATGGTTTCGGGGCCGCGGCGGCCAAGACCAGGCTTCGCGATCAGCAGGCGAACTTCACAGCCAGCGAGCCACCGCGACGGGAAGGACAAGCAGTGGTTTGCCCAAACAAACTGCCCCTTGTCATGCCACTAACTGTTGTGTAAATGTGGTCTTAGCAGACTTTCTTTTTTGTTCTGCTGTCGTCTGGGCTTCTGCGTGCTCAGGGGGAAATATAAACTGCTCTCGTCTTTATGTAAAAGCTGCTGGCCTGATTGGTTTCCGATGAGACGAGAGCGTGAGAAGGGAAGCACTTTTCGACGGAGTGGTATCGGGTGTCTGTGTGCGTCTAGTAGTGACATAAGTTGTGGAACGATCGCGCTCCCAGCATCAGGCATGCGTACATCGAGTGCCGGCAGCTATTTACTGCAAGAGCTGCTTACCTCGTTCGTTTAACTTATGCAACCGGCTCTGACTGTCTTCCGTGGGGCGAGGCGTCAAACAAAGCATGGCACGTTCTGAATGCATTGCGAAGAGGAAGCTGATTTTGAATTCAGATATATATTTTGCAAAGGAAATTCCCCAAAAATCTGATTCCTGTCATACTGATGAAATTCAGTGACTCTAATTGCCGATGACCTCTTACACACAATGAGTGGTAGCCCTCGGAGCCAACACCAACCTATGAAATTTGCACTGAGATGTCCCGCCCCTCACATATCATATGGGATTGCCCATAATCACACCCTGTCTGTGTGGGAAAAAAAATGTCAGTATAACCAGAACTCATGAACTACAACTTTTTTCACGACTCTCCTTTGTTCTTGACAGAAAGGCTCCATTCGAAGCTGACGACTTTCTTAGACGCTGTTTGTCACACCTGTACAAACAACTTCGAGTCAACAAGTTTCATAATTAGTATATCAAAGTACCCTTGTCGCGCTTACCTAGGGATTTTCAACATGCACTGATCACCGCACGGCAGCAAATGGCGCACGCGCGCTGTGCGATGTCATAATAATAATAATAATAATTGGGTTTTGCGGGAAAGGAAATGGCGCAGTATCTGTCTCATATATTGTTGGACACCTTAACCGCACCGTAAGGGAAGGGATAAAGGAGGGAGTGAAAGAAGAAAGCAACCCAACAAACACGAAACCTCCTCAAAATCTCCCAGAAATATCCCATCAGGACACTTGGAATCTCCCCAGGAGGTGCTCATTTTTCCCGAAGACGTCCAAAAAAACGTCCCCCCAACTAGCCGTGTCCAAAAAGTTGTGCGTCCCAGGGACAGCCCCCAAAAGGTTAATGCTAGATTTCCCGGCTCTGACTCAATAAAATTATTCCGTCTTTTTCATGCAGACTTCAGGCATCTAAGCGCACATATGTGCCAAATTTCAGGCACATGCTTACGTTACAGGTGGTATAATACATCTGTCCACTCGCGTGAATGCTTGCTGGCTAGGCCATTCAGACTTACCTGTTTACATGAAATGTGCTTTAACAAGGTGAAAATTATGGCTGGTTGGTGCTTGATCTTGTAACGGGAGCAGCGCAGCACGAGACAAAGAGAGAGGCGGGACACGACGCTGAATAACAGCCAGATTTTTAATGCACGTTCGTCGAATATATACATCTCGCTCGTATAAGAAGGGAAAGAAAGAAGCATGAAAAACGCATAAGATGTACACGTGGTGAAAAAGTAAGACATCGCACGCAGATATTCAATTTCTCAGTCACGAAGCGCTATTGAAGGTATGCAGGCGCATACGTCGCTCTTTCGTCGGATGTTGAAGCCTTCTTCAATCTCCCTGGTCCTTTGATCAAAATATGACGGGATGACCATTGTGTTGATAAGCTGCGGAGCGCATTCATGCTCTCTGCAATGTTTTGCTGATTCACTGCTGATGGTGCCCTTTAGGAATCTTTTGTGCTCTCGAAGCCGTTTATTCAAACACCGCTCCTTTTGACCAATGTAGGTGCGTCCGCATATTTCACGTTTTTTTCGGTGTTTTTTCTAGCGTTGATTTTTTCTTTGCTCGCTGTTGACTTTGGCGCACAGACTTCTTAACTTGTCGGGTGCTGACATGAGCACTTTTACACCAGCTCTTGCTCCTACCTTTTTGAGACTGTGGGAAATTGCAATAATGCAAGGAATGACCGAGTACGGCTTCCTTTATTCTGATGTGGTTGTGACATATTTTCTGCCTCTAAGTGCTTGCAGAATCCCTTCTGCAACACTGGATAGCAGTCTCGTCGGGCAACCTGCTGCTTTCAGCCGACGGTTCTGGGTGTCAAAACTGCCTTGAACTTCATGACGACAGGATCTCGTCAATGTGTCATGAGGACGCACCTACATTGGTCAAACAGGGCGCTGTTTGAATGAACTGCTTCGAGAGCACAAAAGATCCCTAAAGGGCGCCATCAGCAGTGAATTAACAAACCATTGCAGAGAGCTTGAATGTGACCTGCAGCTTAGCAACACAACGGTTATCACGTCATATTTTGATCAACGGACCAGGGAGATTGAAGAAGCCTTCAACATCCGACAAAAGAGCAACGTATGCGTCAGCATACTTTCGATAGCGTTTCGTGAGAGCGAAATTGATTATCTGCGTGCGTTTCCCTAATATTTTACCACGTGTACATCTTATGCGTTTGTCATGCTTCTGTCCTTTCCTTATTGCACGAGCGAGATGTATATATTCGACGAACGTGCATTAAATATCTGGTTGTGAGTCAGCGTCGATTCCCGCCTCTCCCTTATTTATTTCGTGCTGCGCTGCTCCCGCCACAAGAACATGGAATGTGCTAGAATTTTACACAAAAAGGAAATATGAATTCAAAACGTCGCCCGATCCCACCAATATAACAAATAAATAGCAGCGCAATACAGATGTAATTTCAGTTTATTAGATGTGCTCTTTGCATTTAAAGGAATACAAACAGGAAACGCATATGTATGCACCCTTTAACACACAATCTACGGAGTACTACGGCACCAGCATATAATAATGGCCAAATTTTTCTCTATCTCTGAGAAATATGAAAAATGAAGGCAATAAAAACATAACACAGGCTGAAAGTTGATGCACCTTAAGCAAACATTCTAAAGGGTGCAAAAGCATATATGCACACGCAAAAGCAAACGCATGTAAAGAGATACCTGGGTGCCAAAAGAAAAGACGATACGAGCGTACGATACAAATACGCGGTTTCATGTCACGGATTTTCTGCAGGGTGAAACCTCCCTCTCGCTTTGCCTCTCGCATATTACTTCTCCCCCTATCCTCTCTTCCTGTCCCCTCACCTCTTTCATTTCATTTCTCCATTCTGCCTGCTATCCTTTATTTCCGCTGCCCCCAGCTCAGGTGCTTCAGTATCGATGGCAGATGCCGGGGCTAGCAAAAACCTTTTCCTTCCTTCTTGCTATTATTTTTAATAAAACCACTACCACCACCTCTCGCACAACCCTCGGAGTAAGCTTGAGCGTGTTATCAAAACAGGAAAAAAAAATTATTTCTAAGAGGCGAAAATAAAAAATGAGCATAAACCAACATACCTTTACGACGTTACCAACGGAAACTCGGGGATGAAATTATGCTGCATATATTATATATATATATATATATATTATATATATATATATATATATATATATATATATATATATATATATATTATATTATATATATATTATATATATATATATATATATATATAATATATATATATATAAATATAATATAATATATATATACTATATATATATATATATATATATATAATATATATACTATATATAATATATATATATATATCATATATATATATATATATATATATATATATATATATATATATTCAAAGTTGAAAACGCTTCATTTAGCCATAGATTTATTTTGAGTCGACGTTTCGGACAGAGCTTGTCCTTTCTATATATATATGTATGTCTATATATATGAATACAGCGAACGCTCAAACATACGCGTTATATCGTCGTTACACCCCCGTTTCATTTTCTTGTGACCAAGTGTGGAGACAACACTGCTTCGAGCCAGATGGAAAGGGGGGACGCCTTGAGGTAGGAGCCCTGGCGCGCCGCACCCATGGTACAGCAGACCGCGCGTGCGGCACAATACGGCGTGGGAGGAGAGATCAAGGTGATCAAGGCACAAGTAATCCGGTGGGGGTGGGTTGGGAGTCAGCGACGCGAACACAACACAAACTATAACCGCTGCGACAGGGACGGCAATGTAGGTAGAGCAGGTTAATCCATGGGCACTCACATCAAGAGTCTGGTGGGCTTCCGAAGATCTCCCCCCGCCTATGACCGCAGTGGACGGCCACGCTGCCACCAACAACACGCCACAGTCGTCGTAGGCGCTGAGGGATGCAGAGTGCGCGCTAGGAGTGGCCCATTGCCTTGAAATCCGCTGCCGCGAAACGACGCCTGTAAGAGCGCCATTATGGTGCAGGACCGTGAAGCTGCGCAAAAGACTTGCGATGCGCCGCGCGCAGCTGCATCAGTTCCAAAAGGAATTATGTGGCCACGCCGAGGTGCGCGGGGAAAGCTGCCATGAAATCCGTAGCTACGAAATTCACGACAGCCCACTGATGAGAGCAAGAGCTGCCGCGTGCTGTGGTCTTGCGCGCGAGCGGCTAGGGGGGCTGCGAGAATACGTGTGCGCAAGATGGCTTCCGTCCAGCGAGGAAGCCGGGCGAACGACGGGAGGCCATTACTGCGCCTCTGCTAGACAGCGGCGCAACGAGGACTGCTGGTAATTGGAGATGCCTGCAGGGACCGCCGCACCGTGCTGAAGTTGGAAAACACTATAGAAGACGGGCACGTTGGCGAACGCCGCTCCCGGCGGTGCGATGAAAAGGCAGACCGCTGTCGCCGTCGCCTGCCTGCCTGCAGCATGGAGCCGACGGCCCACGAGGGAGATGCGGGGTGAACTGCGCTTCCCTCGGTTGTTCGAACAAAACCGTTTGATCTCTCAAAACGGCGAGTGCAAGAGCAAAACCTTCTACTCCCCGTAGCTTCTTGGCGCGAGGGAGAGAGAGAAAGGGAGAGAGGAGTCAATTTGTATTTTTTCTTGAAAAGCATTGGGTCCCAAAAATGTTCTCCCAGTTACCTTTCTGGGACCAAAAATGCTATTTGTTTTTGCTTCTGCTTAACACCCTCGAAAAAACGTTTCTAGGCCATTAGTGGGCGCACTGCCTTTTGCTTGTTTCTGTGTCCTGCCTCTACGGCCTGGAAATGTTCGATAAATGTTGTATTGGGACTGGGACATTCCATCCTTTCTGGGCGCACCTGGGGAGGTACGTTGTTTGCTGAGAGGAAAGAGGTGCCGTAGTGGAGGGCTCCTGAATAATATCGACCACCTGATGATCTTTAAGGTGCACTGACATCGCACAACGCACGGGCGCCTTAGCGTTTTGCTCCATAAAAACGCGCCAGTGCGCGTTAAGTATTCCGAGATGGTCGAAACTTATCCGGAGCCCTCAAATACGACGCCTCTCTCTCTTCCTTCTTTCATTCCTTCCTTCACAACGCATTGCCAATGGACACAAACTTCATTGGACGTCCGCAGGGCGTCTCAGACGTCCCCAGGTCGTCCAAGGGAGTTTAAGTGCCCATTGGGTCGGGTGTTCACAGAGGAATGATCGGTTGCTGCGCACTTTCCTTAAAATCATGTTTTTTTTCATTTTCTGTTAATGCGCCTACCTTTCCAAAAACAATTAATGAAGGGGCGGTGCCTGGCGATAGGAGACAAAGGGGGAACGGGTGCACGATGTATCTGGCTGTTAGTGGAGGCAGATGACGCTGGTGTATCTGGCTTATTCCACAGCGCAGATGCTGTCTCTTTTATTCTCTCACCTCTTGATTCTTTGTTTTCTCCTATTCGTACGAGGCAGTGGATAGTGGTGCTGTAGGTGCCAGCCAAGGGGGCCCGTGCAGTTTCCTATTCATATTTCGCGCCGCACACACACAGCGCGCTTGACTAAGTCGGAGGACCCGGGTTCAATTAATCGCTGCCATGGCGCGGCGGCTGCGTTTCTGTGGAAGCTAGACGCAAAAGACGACTACGTGTTCTGTGGGATGTTTACGCACGTTAAAGAACCCCAAGCGGTCTAACCCCCCCCCCCCCCCCCCCCCCCCGCACACGCACACACACACTCTCTCTCTTTCTCTCCGGGATTCGCAGTGAGGTTTAAGCATGAGAAGCATCTCTGAAAAGCATCTTCAGAAGCCTATCTCAGAAGCGTTTTTGAATCCCCTCAAAACCATACGGGCAGGAGCCAGCAGCCGCGACCATTCGCCCCAGCATACTTCGGGCGATCGTGAGCATACAGTTTTTTCACCATGGGTGAGAGCGAAAAGTAGCGGAGTTGCTTTTATGCGTGTGGTAGACGCTGTCCAGGCGCAGTTTCTTGAAGAGAGGCATCTATTATGTAAGCGAAGGGAATTTAATGATTTCACTGAAAGGGGAACCAAAGGAAAAATTTTTCAGCAAGCTGCAAGAATCTTAAAGCGAAAAAAATACCTAGGTGACCATCACTAAGTCACTCTGATTGCTTTGCAACCTGCGCTGCCAAGGTGGCACTGCAATTGTTCCATTCGGTGACTCAAAAACTGCTTTTGTCAGCCGCTTGGGCCGCTGCATACGCGAGAAACACATTCTGCGCGATTAGATACCCCGCGTTTGGCTGACAGCATTCATTGCCTAGCCTCTATCAGCGTAGCCCAGATAGCTGACACGACACGTGCGCCTTCGACAGTGCGCGGAGGCTCATGCCAATAAGCGCCTGAAGGTGGCGCGGAAAAGTACTAATAGTACTACCCCAAAATTGCTTGTTCTTCTCGCCAGGCAGTGGTGTTATGGCGCTGCAATCACCACCAGCAAATTTCAGCGCAAGTTCCTCATACTGACGCCAGGAGCAAGAAACAAAAAAGCCAACTCTGGGAAAACGCGTACATAAGCAGTCGCGGTATTTCCCACTCTGCTGGCTCGCAACCCTTCTGGCAATCCTCAGAGGACAAAACTGATAGTATCTTTGGCTAATGCCGTCAGTGTCTGTCACTATAAGGCAGCCAATTGAAGCGAGATGGAAGCAAAGATTAAGGACGCGGTTATCGGTGCGACGTCGTAATCTTATAGAGGCAATGCTGGTATGAAGAATATATCTTCGGCTTCAGCCACCACAGCGACGTCGCACGTTGAAACAGGATGGATGGCGAGATTAAAGAAAGATCCGGTAATCTTTCGTTGCCTCCGCTCGTTCTGTCCCCCGCTAGAAGTGAATGTTACTCAAGGCTACGACAATAATAACAGAAACAAGAAAAGAAAACAGAAGTCAAGACCACATGCCCTAAGCCCCGGAAGTCATTTGTCAGGAGCGAAATCAGCGAGGGCGTCCAACCACCGCGGAAAGCCTTCCCAGAAACAAAAACTAACAAACAAATGTGCGTTTGCGTTTGGGAAGGGGGGAGGGGCTGAATGGAGGAAGATAGCGAGCAGCTCGTTCTGTCAGAGAATAATGTGCGCAATCTCTCGGGTCGAGACGGACGCTTCATTTTACTGGTAAACGCGCACCGTCGGGTTCGAGCGCCGCCTTCAAATATCCGCTCAGAACACGCGCAGTCTAATCGGCACTGCGCTGTGAAGCAATTCCGTGAGCGAATTTTTGCCACTACTCATCCGCTTCCGTCCCCTCGCTCTCTGCCATATCCGTTGCCGTCGCCTTGGCACGCCACTGCGCATCGCGGCCGAGTGAAACGCAGAAGGCGCTGCACTTCACTTACAGAGGCTCCTGTACAGTATATAGTGCGGCGCACGGCGAATGCGCACAGCCTTCTTACATGTGAATAATAATAATAATAATAATATAATAATAATAATAATAATAATAATAATAATAATAATAATAATAATAATAATAATAATAGTAATAATAATAATAATAATAATAATAATAATAATAATTGGTTTTTTGGGGAAAGGAAGTGCGCAGTATCTGTCTCATATATCGTTGTACACCTGAACCGCGCCGTAAGGGAAGGGATAAAGGAGGGAGTGAAAGAAAGGAAGAAAGAGACGCCGTAGTGGATGGCTCCGGAATAATTTCGACCACCTGGGGATCTTTAACGTGCACTGACATCGCAACAGAACACGGGAGCCTTAGCGTTTTTTCCTCCACAAAAACGCAGCCGCCGCGGTCGGGTTCTCATTTAACTGCAGTTACTACCTGGCTCGTGTATCAGTCCAGTAACTGAGGATGCCGCGGAGAAAAAACGACCACATCGGAAGTTTCCTGAAATATCCCGATTAAGACCAATCGTCTATATATTGAGACCTCTTTAACAGGTCCCATTTACTTGCTTGCTCGCAACATTTTATCTTCATCAGCCTTGGATATATTTTATATATATATATATATATATATATATATATATATATATATATATATATATATATATATATATATATATATATATATATATATATATATATATATTATATATAATATATATATATATATATCAGCAGACAAGTTAAAGGAAAATGAGGGGCCCGTTTGACAAATTTATGAAGGGAGCCAACAGTCACACGAAACCAAGGTGCATAGGGAAACGTTAGTTTTTTTTTTTTTTAATGTGTTATGCTTATCAGTTAGGATAATTCTTAGAAATTATATATTATATATATATATATATATATAATATATATATTATATATATAATATATATATATATATATATATATATATATATATATATATATATATTCATTCACAAGAATAATTTTTAGAGAAGCCATTGCTCAAAGTAAAAGCTGTGGAATCGCTATTGGACATTACCAGTTCGATCTCGCTGGCCAGTTTA
>NC_135499.1:193207816-193217539 GCF_052857255.1 Amblyomma americanum | reverse complement strand
GTGGTGCGGAGAAGCTGCCGGCGGCGCGGCGCTGTGGCTGATCACGTGGTTTGTTCACGTGGTGCGGAGCAGCTGCCGGCGGCGCGGCGCCGTGGCTGATCACGTGGTTGGTCACGTGACCAAGTTCCACTCGGCCAGCTATAGCTATCGCGTCACTCCAGGTTTAACCAGAGCTAAACCACCGCCAATTTTTATCCAAGTTGTCCTTGGAACTTTATTATTATCCAGGTGAAATTTGAGCTGTGGGTGTTAAGCGGTGCCGCAAAAATACGGCGAAAGAGCCCTAGTCTGCATCTCTGCATAAAAAAAAAGGTGTGTGTGTGTGTGTGTGGGGGGGGGGGGGGGGGGGGAGACTGCAACACGTTTCACCTCCTTCGGGCCAAAATCTGCTGTGCGTATCGCCTCAGCTAAGCCAAGAGGCTGTCACTACATTCCGACGTTGAGTCGTTATGTAACCAACGAAAAAATTGCAGCACATCATCGCGATATACACCTCGTCAATATCGTCAGCCACGCGTCTACGTTTTACAGTTTTTACCTAACAAAAGCGTTCCGGCGTTAATTTCATTTTTTCAACGTTTACAAATTATTGTTTTCCAACTCGCCGGACTGCCTACCGTTTTGCACTGCTCAGTAAAATGTTACACCAGCAACGTTTGCGACTATCTGAGCAAATCTGGTCTTCACTTCTGCTTCTAACCTTCTCCGACATTCCCTTCCCCCTTCCTGAACATATGCCTTAAGACACTTCTCGATAATAAAAAAATAATAGCTGCGTGTATGGCCTATCAAGTAAAAAGGTCTCCACTTTTAATCAAAAGGGCCGATATTTCCCAATAAATTTTACTTTTCACTTCAGCCCCCGCCGCGGTGGCTCAGTGGTTAGGGCGCTCGACTACTGATCCGGAGTTCCCGGGTTCGAACCCGACCGCAGCGGCTGCGTTTTTATGGAGGAAAAATGCTAAGGCGCCCGTGTGCTGTGCGATGTCAGTGCACGTTAAAGATCCCCAGGTGGTCGAAATTATTCCGGAGCCCTCCACTACGGCACCTCTTCTTCCTTTCTTCTTTCACTCCCTCCTATATCCCTTCCCTTACGGCGCGGTTCAGGTGTCCAACGATATATGAGACAGATACTGCGCCATTTCCTTTCCCCCAAAAGCAATTATTATTATTATTATTTTCACTTCACTCATTCTTCACTTGTAGTGGGAAGCACCTTTGATTTCGGGTTGCTCCTCATTTTTTCCAAGAATTCACGGCCCAGCATCACCGCGTACTTGGGAAAGTTTTTGCATCATCCGCGCCGGTAGCTCAGGTCGTTGTCACCTTTTTCTGCTGAGCGAAAATTCACGGCTTCAATTCTCTACCGCATCTCGACAGGCGCAGAACTCAAATGCGCCTTTCTTTTAACATTTTGGCTGACGTTCGATAAACACAGACGATTAAAGTTAATCCGGAGTTAATCTTCCAGTCTGGGGCATGACTTATTTTGCGTGCAGCCATGCATGAAACATCGGTGTCCGTAAGGTCGGAAATTCCGCAATTTCCACACTCCGCATACTTGAACAGGGGAAGTTGTGCTCAATGTTGAACAACTTCTAGTCTGGCCACCCATACAAACTTATGTGCTGTGCTGTCATTTATTTTCTTCCTTCGCTGCATGGAAGCTGTAATTCGGGCGTACAGAATGCTTAATTGCAGTGCACGCGACCGCTTGTACTTCTATTTTTCTTTTCTATTTCCTTAAGCCCTTCGACAAAAGTTCTGATGAAAACGGTTTCGCTCAAAGTGTGAACAATGTTTCCTCTTCGTTCGAGTGCGGAAACCTATGCGCCTTTTAAGCGAGGCACGGGGCACCTTTCACTAATTTCCCCACGGATTACCGAATTAGAGGCTTCGGGGCTAAGCGGACTGGTTGTGACGTATTCAGGGTCATTAAAAGCCTAGACTGCGTTTATAAGCAAGGCGAAGCCTGTAATTCTCGCTGGGGGGGGGGGGGGGGGGGGGGGGGGGGGAGGGGGGGGGCAGCTGGCGCTGAGCGTAAGAGAAAAAGAATTGGGAATGAAGGAAACTTTGCCACTTTCTGCGCAGACAGTCTCTTAATAAACAGCTGCTACTTTGAAATCATAACTCAGTGGTGTGTATTTCCTTTAAATGGTTTTATTACGTTCATCGTGACTACCGCCGTAATAAGAGCTCAACATCAAACAACTCGACCAATTTCCCCGGTGGCATGTTATGAAACGAACGTACGATTTCTACCGATGCAATGAATTGAGCGGCGCAGCCTATTCCTAGATTGAAAACTAACATTTTGACAGATGAAGGAGCCGAGTCGGCTTCGAAGCGTTGGGTTAAAAATTAAAGTTGTTTGGTTGGAGATGTGCAGTTTATTCTAAGCCTATTTCTAGAACGCTTGCATCCTTTATGATAACGCATGCAGACACCTCCTTTTGAGCGTGTAATCGTTTTTACCGGTGAAAGCGCGTGACGAAAGCAGAGGAACAACGGAGGCAGGTTACGTGTTCGCAGAAACTTATCCCGGGACACCGGCTTTGCCAACACCGGAGGCAGCGAAAGCGATTTTTCGGTGCCTCAGGTGCACTGACATGTGCCTGCACAGAACAGCCCATTTTTGGGCGCGTAGTCGAGCAACACTGATCGTCTTCGTTTTTTTTTCTTCCTGCTGTTTAGCTTTGATTTTAATCGCAACATACCTTCCTTTTGCCTTTGCGCTTATGATTCTCCCGCTCAACGGTATCTCGTTGATCTTACTGACGCCGAAAGTCGTTTTGTCGTCTGCATCGGCTGTAAGCGAATTCGTTTCATAGCTGCTCGCTTTGACTTTAGTCGACTGACCATGCATTTTATTACGTATTTGTTGAGGGTGGATGACCTGTACGACAGGCTTTGAAAAAGCTGCAAGGAGCAGCCAGAATAAAAAATTCGGCCTCCCAAAGGTGGTCCCTGAAAGCAGGGAGTCATCACTTTGCATCGGATGGATTTATATTTCGCCGTCTCTCGTTGCAGGTACAAACAGACGTCTAAACAGCGTAGTAGAGCAGCATCATCATCATCATCATCATCATCATCATCATCATCATCATCATCATCATCACCATCAGCCTTACTACACCCACTGCAGGGCAAAGGCCTCTCCCATGTCTCTCCAATTAACCCTATCCTTTGCCAGCTGCATCCACCCTTTGCCTGCAAACTTCTTAATCTCATCCGCCCACCTAACTTTCTGCCGCCCCCTGCTCCGCTTACTTTCTCTTGGAATCCACTCCGTTACCCTTAAGGACCAGCGGTTATCTTGCCTTCGCATTACATGCCCTGCCCAAGCCCATTTCTTTCTCTTGATTTCTACTAGGATGTCATTAACCCGTGTTTGTTCCCTCACCCACTCTGCCCGCTTCCGCTCTCTTAACGTTACACCTATCATTTTTCTTTCCATGGCTCGCTGCGTTGTCCTCAACTTAAGCTGAACTCTTTTCGTTAGCCTCCACGTTTCTGCCCCGTGGTGAGTACCGGTAAGATTATGCTGTTGTACACTTTCCTCTTGAGGGAAATTGGTAAACTGCCACTCATGATCTGCGAGAGTTTGCCGTATGCGCTCCACCCCATTCTTATCCTTCTAGTTATCTCCCTCTCATGATCCGGATCAGCTGTCACTACCTGCCCTAAGTAGACGTATTCCGTCACAATTTCTAGGCTCTCGCTGCCAATTGTGAACTGTTGTTCCCTTGCTAGGCTGTTGAACATTACCTTGGTTTTCTGCATGTTAATTTTTAGACCCATCGATCTGCTCTGCCTGTCTAACTCATTGATCATGATTTGCAGTTCACCTCCTGAGTGACTCAGCAAGGCAATGTCATCAGCAAATCGCAGATTATTTAGGTATTCTCCATTTATTCTTATTCCCAACTGTTCCCAATTCAGGCCTCGAAATACCTCCTGTAAACATGCGGTGAACAGCATTGGCGAGATCGTGTCTCCTTGCCTGACGCCCTTTCTTATTGGAATTTTATTGCTGACTTTATGGAGGGCTATAGTAGCTGTGCAGTTGCTATATATATTTTCCAGTATTTTGACATAAGGCTCTTCTACCCCCTGATTATGCAATGCCTGTATGACTGCTGAGGTTTCCACTGAGTCGAATGCTTTCTCGTAATCAATGAAAGCTATATACAGAGGTTGGTTATATTCTGCGCATTTCTCTATCACCTGATTGATAGTGTGAACATGATCTATTGTGGAATATCCTTTACGAAAGCCTGCCTGATCATTTGGTTGATTAAAGTCTAACGTTGCCCTGACTCTATTAGCGATTACCTTAGTAAATACTTTGTAGGCAACGGATAGTAAGCTGATCGGCCTGTAATTTTTCAAGTCCTTGGCGTCTCCCTTCTTATGAATTAAGATAATGTTTGCATTCTTCCAAGCTTCTGGTACAGTCGAGGTCATAAGGCATTCCGTATACAGGGTGGCTAGTTTTTCTAGCACGATGTCCCCTCCATCCTTCAACAGATCTGCTGTTACCTGATCCTCCCCAGCTGCTTTTCCCCTTTTCATTGCTTCTAAGGCTTTCTTTACTTCATCTTTCGTTACTGGCGGGATGACGCATTGCTGTGCACTGCTGTCTTTCTCATTAACGCTCTGATTACATTGGCTACTGTACAGGTCTGTGTAGAACTCTTCGGCTACGTTAACTATCTTATCCATATTGCTAATGACATTGCCCTGCTTGTCTCTTAATGCATACATCTGGTTTTTACCTATGCCTAGTTTCCTCTTCACTGTTTTTAGGCTACCTCTATTCTTTATAGCATGCTCGATTCTCTCCATATTAAACTTCCTTATGTCGGCTACCTTGCGCTTATTTATTAACTTTGATAGCTCCGTTAGTTCTATTCTATCGGTAGTGTTAGATGCCTTCATGTTTTGGCGCTTCTTAATTAGATCTTTCGTTACCTGAGGTAGCTTCCCGGTATTCTTTCGAACGGTCCAACCGCTCCTTCTACTGCGCACTCCGTAATTATTGATGTCAGATTATCGTGCATTGAATGAACATCAAGATCATCTTCCTCAGTTAAAGCCGAATATCTGTTTTGCAGCGCTATCCTAAACTCCTGTGCTTTCCCTCTTACGGCTAACTCGTTAATGGTCTTCTTCTTCACTAGCTTCTTCCGTTCCCTCTGCAAATCTAAGCTAATTCTAGACCTTACCATTCTGTGGTCGCTACAACGCACCTTTCCGAGGACGGCCAAATTCTGAATGATGCCAGGTTTAGCGCATAGTATAAAGTCGATTTCATTTTTAATCTCACCATTGGGGCTCTTCCAGGTCCACTTCCTGTTTTCTCGTTTGCGGAAGAAGGTATTCATGATCCGTAAATTATTTCTATCCGCGAATTCGACTAATAACTCTCCCCTGCTATTTCTAGAGCCTATCCCATAGTCACCTACCGCGTGGTCGTCAGCCTGCTTCTTGCCCACCTTCGCATTGAAGTCGCCCATCGGTACAGTGTACTGCGATTTTAATTTATTTATTGCGGATTCTACGTCCTCATAGAAACTTTCAACGGTCTGGTCATCATGGCTGGATGTGGGTGCGGAGGCCTGCACCACTTTCAGCTTGTACCTCCTATTCAGCCTAATTACTATAGCTGCTACCCTCTCGTTAATACTGTAGAACTCCTCTACGTTGCCAGCTATATCCTTATTAATGAGGAATCCCACACCTAGTTCTCGTCTATCCTCTAACCCGCGATAGCACAGTATGTGTCCGTCCTTTAGTACTGTATACGCTTCGCCTGTCCTCCTAACTTCGCTAAGCCCTATCACATCTCATTTAATTCCCGCTAGTTCCTCAAACAGCACTGCTAGGCTAGCCTCACTAGCTAAAGTTATAGCGTTAAACGTTGCCAGGTTCAGATTCCAAGTAGAGCATATTTCATCTCATTTTGTTGCCTCGCGTCAGTCTTCCCTCCACAAGCTGTTCCTATCGTTTTTTTTTTACTGCAGTAAAGCGGCTGTCTTCCTTCAAGTTTATTCCATTCTGTAATTTTTCCCTGAACTCTTTTCTAGCCTGCATCTTTAGCGGTGTACCACTTCAGTCGGCTCTTTTGTTGTTCGTCTCTGGAGCGTTTTCCGTTTTAATTTGCGCAACTTGTCCTTCCCTACGTTCCTGATGTACGAAAGAGGCCAACTGGCTTGAAACCAACGAAAGCATAGGAGAATTAAACGCAATTTTTGTTTATTTTCTGTCATATTGCCTCCTGCCTAAGCGCCCATAGAATTCCGTTGTAATAACACAATTGCAACACAGCAGTTTGTGTTACTTCTTTTAATGTCTCTTAGGGCCTGAAAGAAACTCTACTACAACCAACAGCAAAATGCTTCTCAACTATCTGCCGCGCACGCTGAGTTCCTGTCGCCGTTCCACCCCAGACGCGTGCGCCGCCGCTTGAGGCGTGCACGTCGCTATTGAGTTATATGCGCACGGTGCCTATGCATCGTAGCCGTTGCGCCGTCAAGCGTATTCCTGCTCTTCGTTTCATATATTTTTTTTTCGCGAGTGCTAGGTTAATCTCCGCAGAAATAAAAACTGAGCGAAGCGAAAGGTAAGACTCACACGGTCTGCAAAAAAACTTTCCAACAGGTGCACGGCGCCTCGTTTTACGAGTACGCATCGGCTGCGCTCACTGTGTCAATGCGCACTGCTCACGCTATCATATCTTTCAAACCCTCGCCACGTATGCAGTGTTGTACGCGCGAAAAAAACGCCGAGGCGTTTTCCTGAGCAGTAAAACGCTCGCCGTTCGCTCACTAAACTTGCTTCGTGCGTTTGTTTTTCAGCAGTGGATGCTGTCGCGCTTGAATTCTTAAAATGGAGACGACCGCATGTTTACGATACGCTACAACTCAACATGGGCCAGGCCGAATGCAAAAATATCGCCTACACACTGGAAGGTAGATGCAATGAAGGAAAGTGTGCTTGCTTCAGAGTCGCAGCTACAGATGTAGGGCGGGAGGGGGCTCTGGTGTGCTGTGTTCAAGAATTGTTTGGTCGCGGTATACAAAATACTTAGCGACTCTGATTATTGCGAAGAGCTAAATAAATTGAGCATCTTTTTTTTTGCTACTTTTGTTATTGCGGGACTGGCTAGGGTCCTGCATAATGAATATCGCAACGAATACGGCCGGACAGCAGAAATGTTGGTACGGCGGAGCTGCTGCCCACACAGTTGCAGTCCAGATGCTGACTGCATGGCATGACTTTTCTTCCCCCTAAGCGACGCTACAGCACGCGTACAAGAGATAATAAAGTGTGAAATTTAGATGCTGCTTTACGACTGAACATCCGAGAACCTAGCCCTGCAGGTGCCGCTTGTTGAGCTCAAACTTCTTACGAATTTACGCGAAGGCTCGAGCGCGTCTCTCGAGAATGCTAACGGGATCAGTCCATATTTCCCCCAGTTCTTGTGCTCACATTTCCTACTGCCTTTCAGAAGCATTTGCTTCTATGCTTAGTCGAGTTTTTAGTCGAGTTTATGCTTAGTCGAGCTTAGCTCGGTTTTCGCGGACTCCACAGCTTTGGTGAGGGATGCCAGCTAAACTGCATCCACAAATGCTGCCTCGCATTTCATGGGGAATGCGTTTTTACGACAGCTGCCTCAGATCGTCCTCGCCGAGTTCGCGACGCAGCGTTAGATGTATTAGTAATTGCTTTGGTTGTGTGCTGTGGCCCTTGTTGGGGTTGTGGAAGGACAGTGATCGTGTAAAGCCGATGCCAATTGTCGCGGTGCGATTGGAAAGAAAGGCAGAGACGTACTGAAATATATGAGAGCCGAAGTGGATGTGGTTGGGGCCATACAGAACTGCGGTGTGTGCAGAGTTGTCGAAGGGCCCCTTTATGCACAGGGTGAGGTGGAAGTGCTCAGCGCTGGAGGGTGTACCAGAGAGAACGTCATTTTGAACTAGAAGAAAAGCATCTCTGGTGGAGAGGCCAGGACGGAATCTAAGCATGTAAGGGGAAATATGTAATGTTCCTCTATATAAATTTGTAGGCGTGTATGTATGACCTGTTAGTAAAGCCTCCCAGGCAGGAGGTGAGGGAGCTTTGTCGAAGCGCCGAGATGGATTGTGGTTTGCTAAGTTTCGGGATAAAGATAACTTCCGCGTGCTGCCATTCTGGCGGCAGATACGCCGGAATCTATGGCCGGTTGTTAATATATTGTGTGAGAGCGCAGGGAGCGTCGGTGAATAATGTGCTCAGGGTGGCGTTGGTGATTTTATCCGCTCCTGGTGCGGATCGCGCAGCGCCATATTCCTCCTCATAGGTGATGGCGGCGTCTCATTCGGGAGTACAGCCGCCTGCGTAAATTTTAGGGACCAGGCGTGATTGATGAGTGCCAAATTACTGTTGCGGAGGTCGTCGAGGAGGTGCGAGTGAGTGTGCGTGAAAAACTTTTTTGTCGCAGAGAAATTCTCACGTCGAAAGTAGGGGGCGGTAGGGCCCTCAGTCCTGTCCTGATGGGCCTTCTGCCATCAACCTGCCCCGATGGGCTACCATGATTGGTCGAGAGAGATCTCGTGACCTTGCAACTTCATCGTAACCTGCCAACCGTTTGTGGTCACCATAGATAGAGAATCGAAATAAAAAAAATGATGACCAATCTTCGTAGCTAGGCCAAATGCGAATTGCACTTCAGTTGTCACTTCCGTTCCGGTGTTCGGATCCATCGTTCACGGATGGAAGTTGTTCAGATAAAGATAATAGGCTATGCCCCTATGTGCGGAGTGTGTGATTCTCTACTTTGAATTCATATAGGTCCCTGGGAGCCCTCATATCGCTCCTGACGCAGTGCCACAACGTTTAGGCGATGCGCCATTGCCCTGCGATGGATGGTGTTACCACCGTTTGGGATGTGCGCGGTACGTTGCTCTTCCCGAGCGACCTCCGCGACCAGTCATTAATTTTTCTGCCACCTGCCACGATGGGCAGGTTGTGATAACGCCATGACGTCACGTGACCTTAGTGGCCACTTCTCTAGGGATTTTTCGTGGATTTTTCGCTCCACATACTTCCCTCTGGTGGGCGACTTCGGAGAGACATGAAACGGGTTAAACATATCTCCCCGTTGCGTGAGTGCCAAGAGGGGCGGGTTGGCCTCAAGAAATCCTTACTCCGCAGCGGGTTCTTGTGCGGTGTGCAATTTCACTCTGCTTCAACCTGTGCAATGGGGGGCGGTTTTAAGAGTGAAAAGTTGGAGTGTTTGTTAGTAGGCTAGGGCCTTGATGGTGAGGAGACACTGAATACGCCCTTTGGAAGGAACACTCCTTGTCTTTGAGCGGCGCGTCTGATGTTCGGCAAATTTATTGGCTCACATTGCACTGGTTAATTTTTCACCCGATGCTATTTGCACTGCTTCCGTGAGGGCTGCTGAAAGTTTTCGCCCGACTACTGTTGTTCTTTTTTTTGTTTTTGAGCGGAGGAAATTATGGACAGATATTTATTTATAATGCCGTGAGAGATACGACAATGCGGTTAGTGCGGGTAGGCTTTACAGCTAGATGGGCATTACATACCTGATTGAGCCCGACAATTAAAGGATTAATTAAACGAATTTAACAAATCAACTTTTATTTTCTGATTTTCGAGGAAAAGAAGATATTGCGAAATTGAGGACCGTCTACATCGAACGTGAGCCCAGCTTTA
>NC_135499.1:193170316-193202816 GCF_052857255.1 Amblyomma americanum | reverse complement strand
GTGCTGCGTACACCTATAACGAGCTGTGGCGGCCGACAACAGGGAACACCTGCGAAGACGGGAAGGGGGAATCCGAGAGCCTCATCAGCGTCGTAAGGCTTCCGACCTAATTTCCTGACTCGATCGGCAGCACGGCAGCAGTTGACTAGACTACCCTCCTCCCACGCGGGCGTCACAGCCATGGCCTTCCCCTGCACTCGCAAGGTGTTCCCCCTCTCTCGCTTTAGCTGCCTCGATACTGGGCGTCCACCCTCCTCCTCGGTGTTTCCTTATTTCGGCGAAGTGGAGCGGAAGACCTTCCCCGACTTGACGCTCGTCTCCGAACTGTGTCACGTCAGGAGCGACGGCGGAAAAGAAAAAGAAGAATGCGGAGGACGCCGTGGAAGGCAACCTAAACGGAGGCGAATTAACGGAGACGACGAAGCTTGTAACAGGCTTCTAATTTGCCGGGGAGACGCCAGCCCAGCCGCTCACCTTCACGTCACCTGCTTTCTTTAGCGGAACGCGAAAAACGAAAAGCTTCGTCACAGGAGTGGCAGGCCCGTAATCATCTTGCGCTGCAGTTACGCATACAGCGTGGAAGGCTCGGGAAAGGCAGTGGAAAGCGGGAAAGGAGTGGGGAGGTAGATGGCGTATCACTTTACAAGCGGCACGCGCCGGACGTCGTCAGACGCCACTGGGGGCGCTATGCGGCGATGCGAGAGAGGAGAGGTGCAGAACGTTCGTTTCGCTGCGTAGTTGCGAGCATCAAGGTGTAATCTGCACACTCGTGGCGACGCATGTGAGCGTGCCGCCTTCTCTGCTCGAAACTATACTACGAATCTAGCGCACATTTATCGTTTCTCAGCCAAAACATGGCGGAAAAGATTTCTCAACTCGTGCGGGTCCCAATTCTTGTAAGGGTGAAAAGCGGTTGTGTTAAAACCGCATGGAAGTGCGGTGCCGAGTGAAAAATTATGCTCCTGGACGAGTCCACATCGTTTCGCGGGGGCTGATGCACGCAACTAACGGCTGCCGAAGGGAATACTTGTCCCTGCTACGGCGACACGCCGACAAAGCAATAAGGCAAGAAAGGCACAGCAGCAGCAGCAGCGGGACGAGTCAGGTGAAAGGTGCGGCGTGAGTGGCGGCTGAATTTTAATTTTACGAAGGCCTTGAAAGGCTCGAAGGAAGCGGATGTAATAAGCGTGCTAAGTTTATCGGGAGCCCGTTATTTGATCTGTGGGGATGCTGGGGACAAAAGGAGACGATTCGTTTTTTTAACGGTGCCGTTTCAAGGCTCCCGGAGTAGCGGGCGCTCTTTGCTTGTTATGTCCAAACTACGCAACCGTGTTGCACAATAGTGCAGCACATCTCTAAATAATGAAATAGATTAGATGAAAATGGTGGTGTCCCAGTTCAGTGTCGACGGTATGGTAAGAAGACTGCTTAGCATGTAAGTACTCACGGTATTACAGCCAAGCTTGTCAGTAATATTTAAACTCAGGCTGGTTTAGTTAAGAAGACGGCTTTCATAGCATAGAAAAACCAGTGGGGATGGACGATGGTGGTTGCCATTAGAGATTTTTAACAGGCCGTTAGTAATAGCCGTATCCTGTTTTTAAGGCGTAAGCCTTGCTCGCCCCATTTAGCGAAAATCCGCGCGTGTGTGTGTTTGTCGATGGTACCCATAAAAGATAAAAGATGGCGTCCACGTGCAACCTGACAGGTTGCGGTTAAATTAATGATTATTCGCGGGAGGTTGTTCGGGAATTTGTGCGGTCGAGATTGCTCTTCCCGAACAAACTCGATCGCACAAATTCCGCCGGTGGCAGCACCTGCCATCAGTGGCGCATCGCTTAACCGCTGCACCACTGCGCCAGGAGTGGTATGAGGACTCCCAGGGAGCTATGAATGTTAGGTAGAGGATGATCAATTCTGCATATAAGGGGTATTAGTCCATCAGCTGTTGCTCCATACCCTTAATGTGGATCAGGGTGCAGATCAACACGGGTGGTGCTGCGGCTATGTAGAGACATGCAGAGGTATACAATTGCCAGCTGCGTGGCATCGGAGGACATCACACCTCAGCGCGCGGCGACTGCGTTCACAAAGTGAGCGGGCGGGCTTGCGTCTTCTCACGCGTAAGCAGTCTTAAGTGCCTCTGCCGACTTTTAAGAGCGTTAACTCTCACTACTTACGTTTGTCAAGGACGCGTCTGTCTCCAGTGAAGGTCAGATTGACCAAAAGAGTAACCACGTGACCACAACCAGATTCGAAGAAAATTAATTGAAACCGTGTTACTATTTGGACACAAACGCAAGCTTCTCAAATACAGGGCAGACGAAACAACACACTGAATTAACTGCAGTTCCATTATACAAGCAACGACGTTTTTTTTTTTTTTGATGCAATAAATACGGCATGGTGCAATATAGCAATGGTGCCAGGGATTTCCGGGCGTACTCAAAGCAGCTGTACAATCCTAGGGTGTATGTCCTGTTGGAACTTGTTGCTCCGAAGAGTGGACTGGCTTTAAACAAATATTTGAGTTCAGGCAAAGTCACAGTGGTGTCATAATGCAAAAGACAAAGCACGCCATTATATACTTAGGGCGCGCATGCCACAGCGGATCTCACGTGAATCCCCGTTTGGAAGTGCCTGTGTCTCTACCATGCGTTCCATTAGAGGGCCGCCCTCTCCTGCGCAATATGTATGTGGAGCGTCGACCACCGCCCAAGAAAGGCGTCCTCACCAAGAACGAAAAGTTGCGCGTCGAAGAAGCACCGCATTAGCGCTGCTATAGCTTGATCGTGTTGGGATTGCATGAAGCGAAGCGGTGTCTCCACCTGTGTGGCTATGTTGCGATTCTCCCAAGGAACGAGCGCAGTTGTAAACTTTGGGAGCCGCTCGAATGCTCCCCTTGGGGCGGTTACTCGCGACACGGGAACAGAGAACGCCCGTGCAGCCAAGCGGTGGACCGTGCGCGCCACTATAATAATAATAATAATAATAATAATAATAATAATAATAATAATAATAATAATAATAATAATAATAATAATAATAATAATAATAATAATTGGTTTTTGGGGAAAGGAAATGGCGCAGTATCTGTCTCATATATCGTCGGACACCTGAACCGCGCCGTAAAGGAAGGGACAAGGGAGGGAGTGAAAGAAGGGAAGAATGAGGTGCCGTAGTGGAGGGCTCCGGGATAATTTCGACCACCTGGGGATCTTTAACGTGCACTGACATCGCACAGCACACGGGCGCCTTAGCGTTTTCTCTCCATAAAAACGCAGCCGCCGCGGTCGGGTTCGAGCCCGGGAACTCCGGATCAGTAGTCGAGCGCCCTAACCACTGAGCCACCGCGGCGGGTGCGCCACTATACGCATTCTTCCATTCCAGCACATGTCTCTGGCTGACCACAGGGAACACATCTGCCATCCCGCACAACCCCCAGTCTACTCAGGCGGTCTTTTGTGGGAGGGACTCCTCTAGCTCGCGATGCGCCAGCGGAAATCTTTTACCGTATCGGCAGGTCGGAACCGTGGACTTCTTGCCATGCTTTGCGGGTCTTGTGTGACCGAAACGTCCAAACGCCACAAATCGCTGCGGTTCTCCTGACCGACCGGGTAAAGGCAAGGCGAGGGCGAGTGGGCGATGACCAGATACTCGCCCGGCGTCAAAGGGGAGATAGAGAACATAGCATTGCGCGACGCTGTGCAAAAGATCGTGGGTGAGATACACGCGGTCTAGCCGGCTGGAACTGAATCCTCTGCGCCAAGTCGGTTCAAACGCACCTCTGTGTACCTGCATGCGTCGCGCAGTGCAAACGGCTAGGAGATGATGCGTTGCAACTCAGATGCGTGCGCCATACTGCGGCGCTGCCCCATTTTGCGCGCGAACATCACTATCCAGGTCCAAAACACAATTGAAGTCCCCGACGAGCAGAACCGGATGACCATCAAGCAAAAAGGTGATTACGGAACGAAAAAATTCATTGGTCGGCGGGCGCATAAATGTTTATGGCGCGAATTTTTCGCTGACCAGTAGAAGTCGAACGCAGTGACTCTTCCTTCCGTATCAAGGAACCGATGGGTGCCATCAAGCAAACTGCGCCTAAAAATAACCGCTCCCACACCTAGACTCCTAGTGTAACTAAAAGAAAAGAAACCTTTAGCACAAAAACGGTTGTTAAAATTATTGACGTCATTCTAATTGCAGAAATCACACTCTTGAACAAAAAGCAAATCAATCTTCTGGGACTTGGCGAAATGAACAACCTCACGCTGCTCATCCGTGTTGCGGAAGCCTTGAACGTTAAGCGTGAGGACGTTCAAGAAAGTGAAAGAAAATATCCATCTTGCCTGCCGGAATTCAGAAATACATGTCATCTTCCGTGGAGTGAACGTGGCGTCCGAAGTGGGAGGGACAACGCGCGGCTTCTTCACCGTCGGAGCAGCGGACGATCCGTCGGTGTCGCTCGGGGACGAGAGGGACTTCTCGGGTGCGCTGGGCACAGGTCAGTCTTGAGAGGAGAGAGGGGGACGCCACGGCGGAGCCCAGCAAGAGCCAGGTGTCGCAGGAGTTCTGTGACCCGTTTTCCTCGGAGGCCGTCTCGACCTGGTCCGCTCATGACGCTTGGAGCGCCGAGACGTTCACGAGAGGCAGCCCGTCGTTTTCCTGCGCTTCCCCAGTGAGCGCCAATGCGCCAGGCGCTGGCACCAGCTGGGCCCGGCTGGAACCGGCTGGGCCCGAAGCGAGCTGCTTATCGGACAAGCTCCTGCGATAGCTCAGCCAGCGGTGGGACCGGTGACGTTAGCGGTTCTTTGAGTGGCCGCTGCTGGTTGGGCTCCTCGGCTACCGCTAGCTCGCCGTTTGCGTGACGTGAGCGGCGACGCCAGATCCCTCCATGCGCGCCTCGGGCTCCTCACGAACCTCTGTCACCACGGGAGGAGCGGCACCCGGCTCGTTGGCCGCAGGGAGCCTCGCCCCGTGCGTGCTCCCATAGGTCCCCGCATCATGCTCCGGCTCGCCGTTCGCCACCTGCTGCGCCCGGGCCGCCGCTGCGTGCATTCCGCCGTGGCATGCTTCCCGCCGCACCTCTGACAGGCCGCAGTGCAGCCCTCGGTGGCATGGCCGAAGACTGCACTCCGTTCGCACCTAGGGGTCTTGCATCCCGCCGCCGTTGACCCGCCTGGTTGCGTCGAGCGCAGACTCGCTGCACCCCCGGGTACTCTAACATGACCGTGTGGCCCTGGATGGACATAAAGCTGCAGGCGCCAGGTTCCACATCTCGAGCCGCACCAACCGCGTGCCGGTAAACGCGCGCGGGGTGTCTCTGAAGGCCACGTGCTGGATGCCACGCACCTTGCCGAAAGGGGTCAACGTCGCGACCAGGACGTCGTCCGGCACGAGCGGGGGCAGTCGGTAAGTGGCGACAAACACAACCGGCGGGACCACTGGGTCGACGGGAACACGTTGGTTTCCGAGGTTTACGGCCGCGGACGGTGATAACTTGGTGGCATGTGCCTGGGATCACACGCACACCACGGACCTCTGGAATGCTGCCCAATGGGCAGGTTTTAATGAATACTTAGCAGTTCGAAAAGGTATTTTCTTTTTCTTAGAAAACGTAAGAACACTTCGCCGTTCCTGTCCTGAAGCGGGGGGCTGGAAAACAGCGAAATCGCTCTAGGCGACTCCCCGTCGTCCGTGTGAATGTGCCAGTCCGCTGCAGAGGATATGCTGCCCCTTGACCCCATCGCTCACTCTCGGGGAGGGGGGGGGGGGAGGTGCCCCTGGCGCACGTGTCACGTGGCCTTCTCTGTCCCACTTAAAGTCCCTGAAGCTCTGAGGGGTTTTAGTCCCACCTGGCCGCTCCTCGCCTGGTTCACAGGCTGTCTTGCACTCCGGCCTTCATTCATTCTCTCAAGGTTCGGTACAGGTGTCCATCCAGCCCAAAGTAATTACTACGCCTTTCCTTTTCCCATAGTTTAGTGCTAAAGTCCATCCAGCTCAGCTCAGGTGCTTCAGTATCGATGGCAGATGCCGGTGCTAGAAAAAATCCTTAACTTCCTTTTTACTATTATTTTAATAAAAACCACTACCACCACCTCTTCAGTCAGGAGGAAGGGAGAAAGGGACAACGGAGAAAAAGGAAGATGTCTCAGTCAGATGCAATTTATAGGGCGA
This sequence comes from Amblyomma americanum, assembly GCF_052857255.1. NCBI lineage: Eukaryota > Metazoa > Arthropoda > Arachnida > Ixodida > Ixodidae > Amblyomma > Amblyomma americanum. The sequence continues at coordinate 193,196,636 of NC_135499.1, read as the reverse complement.
CAGCCAGCACGCAACAACATATATCTCCATATCGAATTCGTTATCAGGTAGAGTAAGATGTCTGACTAGTCGGTAAACATACGAAGTAACTCCAGTTGCCCTCCGAAATGCAACAGTAGATGTCGCCTATCGCCGTCAATTTTTCGTGCCGGAGGAGGGCGAAATGTCTGGCAGTTTTTGTGAAGTCGGAGGGGTGCTAAGCCGTGCTGAATGGGCCCTCAAAGTGATCGTCACCGATGTTTATCCTCGCTAATGCCTCTCGCGCAGTGCGTTCTCTCAACAAGCTGCCAATGCGAGGAGACCCACCGGAAAGAACTTACTCTCCTTGCGTAACCGCCCACAAGTGGCCTTCGGAACGGCAACTGTAGCTTAGCCTGTGTTGGCCAATGGTTCCCGGAGGCCCCAAAGCGAGCACCGAAAGGCTTCTCAGAACCATCTATCTGGCTCCGTCGTAGCGCGAATCGAAGTGACACGATCTTCCTACTGATTTGTAGAGGCGAATTAGCAGCCGCACAGTTCAATCAAAAGTTCGTTGAGGCCAGAAAAGGAAAACTGTCCCGCCTACGAATCGGAGAAAGGGCGCAGATGAGTACGGACTCGTTGAGTTGCTTTCGTCACGTTGCACTTTGCCCTAATGATGTCTTCACTGGCCATCAGTAATATGTAAGGATGAAGCAATGAAGACACATGCTATTGCCTGACAGGGGCCCTTGGTGTAGTCGCGGGATCCATGTTGACATTCCGCTTCATGAGGCGCGCAGACTGTCATAATATATGTAATTTTTAAAAAATCGCTCCACCGCACACCGGTGCCTTGAAGTTGAACTTAAAATTAAATGGTTACGATGAGGCACGAACAAATTTTCACTCTCGCTAAGATCCACTGAAATGTCATCGTTGCATTTTTCACTCCAAACTCCGGGACCTTGGTATTGTAGCGCACGCTTCATGGTATGTACTACCCGCAGCCCTTCCTGCATTGCACCGTTCAGGCATCCACCCAGTGTGCGACAGCTACCGCGCCTTCATTTCTTAGTGCCCTCATCCTCCTCCAGTACCACCTAGCGCTGCCGATTAAGCGAGTGGAACGCGGATCTTAGAATTGAGAGCTCGAAGGTTCGCTTTTGAAACAGCAGTAACCAATGACGGAACTTGGAGTGGTACCGAGTGTTCGCGATTGTACCGTAGGACGCGTACGATCTCTTCCAAGGCTGGCACAATACAATGATTCCATTCTAAGTTTTTCATCTTTCAATGCGATGGCATATAGCATTGCGAGTGCCATGAAGGCGAAAACTGTCTGGTATCGGCGGCGGCATCTGTGTTGATCTTCCGCCTGCCAAACTCGACAGGTGCACGCCGGCGGTGTTTAGGGGACTTCCCTCTCTATGGAAGTGATTAAGAATGACTCGGCAAAAATTAATAAAGGAAGCAATTGCAAATAGAATAAAAATAAAATCAGAAACGACCGAAATTGGAATAGAGCTATAATTGGAATAGAATCAGAATTGGGATGGATTGGAGAATGCAAGAAAAATACTGTCGCATTTCCTCCGCATCGTCCATAAAGTTTTTTTTTTTTTAGAGCGAATTAGCTCTACTTCACGAACAAAGCTGCAAAAGCTGGGTAATCGCTGAGCCTTGGCCTTGAACAAACAACTATTGCAGCTACTGGGATTCGAACCAGTGGCAGCGCGAACAGACCAGCTTCGCTGGCCACTGCACGGGAGCACTGTGTTATCGCCGCAACCGATTGCGCCTCTTGTTAAACTGCAACGCAGTCCATAGCGCCGAGCACTGCACATCGTCGTCTTCATCAATGGTGCGACCTCGATCAAAGCTTAGCCTGAGTCTATGAAACAGAATTCGCGCTGGTTGCGATTTGCCCCGCGGCGGTTAAGCCCGGCGACGGGGCTCCATCCTAAACATCCGCGCCTGCACCCCCCCCCCCCCCCCCCCCTCTTCTGTCTGGTCTCCGACCGGGAGAAAGCAGTTGTTTGGCCGATGACCTCTTGTACGCGGAATTCCGTCTGGGGCTCCGGCGGAGGCCAGCCAGGGGCTCGGCCGCGGGGACGTTTCGGCGCGATAGTTTACGTTCGTCGCAGCCTCTGATTCGTCGGTCCCGGGCCCCGGGCTGTCCGGGGACTGTGAGAGAGGGAGATGGGGACGCTGCGGGGGGGACTGTAGAATGCGGCGGAGGGTAGTCGGAGTGGAGATTTTGGATGTGGCGGTGTGCTGGCTAACCGCGCGTGGTGTGTGAAGTGTCAGCCGAGAGGTGGTCGGCTCGTCGCGAAGTGTCTGGCCAGCGAGTGGCGACTCCGGGACCCGGCAGCGACAGCCCGACGCCATTTCGGACCGGACCTCAACCACCCGAACAGCTAAGCCCCGCCACTCCCGCCTTTACGAACTCTATCCTTAATTCTGTCCTTAAAAAGTGCTTTGTATACTTGTATTTCTTCTCATCTGTCATCTTAGACTTTGTGTGCAGAATCTAAAACTTGTTCTGTCTGTTCAGTTCCTATGTTTTGTTGTAATTGATGACATGATAAGTGTTGTTCCGCTTTGCTAATTAAATTCCTTCACCCTTATTACCGACTCCCTGTGTCGTGCCTCCGGTCAGCGCTGGTCAGGTGTGGACCTATCGCCGGTTAGCCACTCGGTCCTGCTTAAGGTCTGGCACCTGGGTGGAGGTGTTTGTCTCTCCTCCCCTAGAATTGGTATCAGAGAGTGTGGAGCCATTGTATGCGTGCTTCCACTCCGTGACAGTCTAATATCGTCGCCAGGCGTGCCGACGAACCCAGCAAAGAAAAACCATGAGCCGACCAGGCTAAACGCATGTTTGCGCACGTGTACTCGGTTTAATAATTCATAACAATTATTGGTTTTTGGGGAAAGGAAATGGCGCAGTATCTGTCTCAAATATCCGCGGACACTTGAACCGCGTCGTAAGTGAAGGGGTAAAGGAGGGAAGCGCCGTAGTGGAGGGCTCCGGAACGATTTCGACCCACCTGGGGATCTTTAACGTGCACTGACATAACTACATTAAAACCCCTACCATTTTTTTTTTCTCTTTGTGACTGACTGAAGCGACGCCACGTCTCAGCCATCGCGGGGCTTGAGTCGGTGACGCAGAGGAAACTCGACAAGTGGCACCGCTTCGGCTAGACGCAATAAAATCGTTATATAATACCCGACACATAGCACTGATGAAGTCGATCGACACTAGCACCACGCGGCTTTCTTACTGTACGGTAGAACGTTCGCGTGTGCATGCACTGTCGCAACGTGAAACGTGTTGAAATTAGAGGTCGGTGAGCGCAGTAAATTCGCAATTTATCATGACCCGCCGCGGTGGCTCAGTGGTTAGGGCGCTCGACTACTGATCCGGAGTTCCCGGGTTCGAACCCGACCGCGGCGGCTGCGTTTTTATGGAGGAAAAACGCTAAGGCGCCCGTGTGCTGTGCGATGTCAGTGCACGTTAAAGATCCCCAGGTGGTCAAAATTATTCCGGAGCCCTCCACTACGGCACCTCTTCTTCCTTTCTTCTTTCACTCCCTCCTTTATCCCTCCCTTACGGCGTGGTTCAGGTATCCAACGATATATGAGACAGATACTGCGCCATTTCCTTTCCCCAAAAACCAATTATTATTATTATTATTATTATTATTATTATTATTATTATTATTATTATTATTATTATTATTATTATTATTATTACAAGAATTTCATCTCGCTTCGTATACATCAGCGCTAATACCGCGAGGAACACCTCAAAACGGAATAGAAAATGGTACGCGCGCTGAGAAGCACGCCGCACAGTGGAGGACTCGGGATCAATAGGGTTTTTTTTTTTTTTAAAGTGTATCGAAATCTCAGTACACAGGCGCTTTTGTATTTAGCCTCCATGGTTTCGGGGGCCGCGGCGGCAAGGCCAGGCTTCGCGATCAGCAGCCGAACTTCAGAGCTAGTGAGCCACCACGACGGGAAGGACAAGCAGTGGTTTGCCCAAACAAACTACCCCTTGTCATGCCACTAACTGTTGTGTAAATGTGGTCTTAGCAGACTTTCTTTTTTGTTCTGCTGTCGTCTGGGCTTCTGCGTGCTCAGGGGGAAATATAAACTGCTCTCGTCTTTATGTAAAAGCTGCTGGCCTGATTGGTTTCCGATGAGACGAGAGCGTGAGAAGGGAAGCGCTTTTCGGCGGAGTGGTATCGGGTGTCTGTGTGCGTCTAGTAGTGACATAAGTTGTGGAACGATCGCGCTCCCAGCATCAGGCATGGGTACATCGAGTGCCGGCAGCTATTTACTGCAAGAGCTACTTACCTCGTTCGTTTAACTTATGCAACCGGCCCTGACTGTCTTCCGTGGGGGTGAGGCGTCAAACAAAGCATCCCACGTTCTGAACGCATTGCGAAGAGGAAGCTGATTTTGAATTCAGATATATATTTCGCAAAGGAAATTCACCAAAAAACTGATTCCTGTCATACTGATGATATTCAGTGACTCTAATTGCCGATGACCTCTTACACAACACAATGAGTGGTAGCCCTCGGAGCCAACCCCAACCTATGAAATTTTCAGAGATGTCCCGCCCCTCACATATTATGGGATTGCCCATAATCACACCCTGTCTGTGCGGGGAAAAAAATGTCAGTATAACCAGAACTCATGAACTACAACTTTTTTCACGACTCTCCTTTGTTCTTGACAGAAAGGCTCCATTCGAAGCTGAACGTCTTTCTTAGACGCTGTTTGTCACACCTGTACAAACAACTTCGAGTCAACAAGTTTCATAATTAGTATATCAAAGTACCCTTGTCGCGCTTACCTAGGGATTTTCAACATGCACTGATCACCGCACGGCAGCAAATGGCGCACGCGCGCTGTGTGATGTCATAATAATAATAATAATTGGGTTTTGGGGAAAGGAAATGGCGCAGTATCTGTCTCATATATTGTTGGACACCTTAACCGCACCGTAAGGGAAGGGATAAAGGAGGGAGTTAAAGAAGAAAGCAACCCAACAAACACGAAACCTCCTCAAAATCTCCCAGAAATATCCCATCAGGACAACTTGGAATCTCCCCAGGAGGTGCTCATTTTTCCCGAAGACGTCCAAAAAACGTCCCCCCAAATAGCCGTGTCCAAAAAGTTGTGCGTCCCAGGGACAGCCCCAAAAGGTTAATGCTAGATTTCCCGGCTCTGACTCAATAAAATTATTCCGTCTTTTTCATGCAGACTTCAGGCATCTAAGCGCACATATGTGCCAAATTTCAGGCACATGCTTACGTTACAGGTGGTATAATACATCTGTCCACTCGCGTGAATGCTTGCTGGCTAGGCCATTCAGACTTACCTGTTTACATGAAATGTGCTTTAACAAGGTGAAAATTTTGGCTGGTTGGTGCATGATCTTGTGACGGGAGCAGCGCAGCATGAGACAAAGAGAGAGGCGGGACACGACGCTGAATAACAACCAGATTTTTAATGCACGTTCGTCGAATATATACATCTCGCTCGTATAAGAAGGAAAATAAAGAAGCATGAAAAACGCAACATGATGTACACGTGGTGAAATATTAAGACATCGCACGCAGATAATCAATATAATCAATTTCTCTGTCACGAAGCGCTATTGAAGGTATGCAGACACATACGTCGCTCTTTGGTCGGATGTTGAAGGCTTCTTCAATCTTCCTGATTCGTTGACCAAAATATGACGGGATGACCATTGTGTTGATAAGCTGCGGAGCGCATTCATGCTCTCTGCAATGGCGCCCTTTAGGAATCTTTTGTGCTCTCGAAGCCGTTTATTCAAACAGCGCTCCTTTTGACCAATGTAGGTGCGTCCGCATATTTCACATGTTTTTTTTTTTCGGTGTTTTTTCTAGCGTTGTTTTTTTTCTTTGCACGCTGTTGACTTTGGCGCACAGACTTCTTAACTTGTCGGGTGCTGACATAAGCACTTTTACACCAGCTCTTGCTCCTACCTTTTTGAGACTGTGGGAAATGCCATTAATGTAAGGAATGACCGCGTACGGCTTCCTTTATTCTGATGTGGTTGTGACATATTTTCTGCCTCTAAGTGCTTGCAGAATCCCTTCTGCGGCGCTGGATAGCAGTCTCGTCAGGCAACCTGCTGCTTTCAGCCGACGGTTCTGGGTGTCAAAACTGCCTTGAACTTCATGACGACAGGATCTCGTCAATGTGTTATGAGGACGCACCTACACTGGTCAAACAGGGCGCTGTTTGAATGAACGGATTCGAGAGCACAAAAGATCCCTAAAGGGCGCCATCAGCAGTGAATTAGCAAACCATTGCAGAGAGCATGAATGTGACCTGGAGCTTAGCAACACAATGGTCATCACGTCATATTTTTGATCAACGGACCAGGGAGATTGAAGAAGCCTTCAACATCCGACAGAAGAGCAACGTATGCGTCAGCATGCTTTCGATAGCGTTTCGTGACAGCGAATTGATTATCTGCGTGCGTTTCCCTAATATTTTACCACGTGTACATCTTATGCGTTTGTCATGCTTCTGTCCTTTCCTTATTGCACGAGCGAGATGTATATATTCGGCGAACGTGCATTAAATATCTGGTTGTTAGTCAGCGTCGATTCCCCCCCCCCCCCCCCCCCACCTTATTTATTTCGTGCTGCGCTGCTCCCGCCACAAGAACATGGAATGTGCTAGAATTTTACACAAAAAGGAAATATGAATTGAAAACGTCGCCCGATCCCGCCCATATAACAAATAAATAGCAGCGCAATACAGATGTAATTTCAGTTTATTATATGTGCTCTTTGCATTGTTTGCAGTGTTTGCGTACAATTGTAATGCAACAAAGATCAATAAATCAAAAAAAAAACAGGAGACGCATATGTACGCACTATTTAACACACAGTGTACGGAGCACTACGGCACCAGCATATAATAATGGCCAAATTTTTCTCTAGCTCTGAGAAATCTGAAAAAATGAAGCAATAAAAACATAACACAGGCTGAAAGTTGATGCACCTTAAGCAAACACTCTAAATGGTACAAAAGCATATATGCACACGCAAAAGAACACAACAACCTGGGTGCCATGTAAACAGCAACCTGTGTGCCAAAAGAAAAGACGAGATGTGCGTACGATACAAATACGCGGTTTCAGGTCACGGATTTTCTGCAGGGTGAAACCTCCCTCTCACTTTGTCTCTCGCATATTACTTCTCCCCCTATCCTCTCTTCCTGTCCCCTCACCTCTTTCATTTCATTTCTCCATTCTGCCTGCTATCCTTTATTTCCGCTGCCCCAGCTCAGGTGCTTCAGTATCGAGTATCGATGGCAGATGCCGGGGCTAGCAAAAATCTTTTCCGTCCTTTTTGCTATTATTTTTAATAAAACCACTACCACCACCTCTCGCACGACCCTCGGAGTAAGCTTGAGCGTGTTATCAAAACAGGAAAAAAAAATTATTTCTACGAGGCGAAAATAAAAAATGAGCATAAACCAACATACCTTGACAACGTTGCCAACGGAAACTCGGGGATGAAATATGCTGCAAATATATATACATGAATTCAACGCAGCCTTCTGCCCTGCGCCTTCTTACGACACAGCGAACGCTCAAACATACGCGTTATATCCTCGTTACACTCAAGTTTTATTTTCTTGTGACCAAGTGTGGAGACAACACTGCTTCGAGCCAGATGGAAAGGGGGGACGTCTTGAGGTAGGAGCCCTGGCGCGCCGCACCCATGGTACAGCAGACCGCGCGTGCGGCACAATACGGCGTGGGAGGAGAGATCAAGGTGATCAAGGTACAAGTAATCCGGTGGGGGTGGGTTGGGAGTCAGCGACGCGAACACAACACAAACTATACCGCTGCGACCGGACGGCAGTGTAGGTAGAGCAGGTTAATTCATGGGCACTCGCAGCAAGAGTCTGGTGGGCCTCCGAAGATCTCTCTCGCCTATGACCGCAGTGGACGGCCACGCTGCCACCAACAACACGCCACAGTCGTCGGAGGCGCTGAGGGATGCAGAGTGCGCGCTAGGAGTCGCCCATTGCCTTGAAATCCGCTGCCGCGAACGACGCCTGTAAGAGCGCCATTATGGTGCAGGGCCGTGAAGCTGTGCAAAAGACGCGATGCGCCGCGCGCAGCTGCACCAGTTCCAAAAGAAATTATGTGGCCAGGCCGAGGTGCGCGGGAAAGCTGCCATGAATCCGTAGCTACGAAATTCACGACTGCCCAGTGATGAGAGCAAGAGCTGCCGCGCGCTGGAGCTTGCGCACGAGCGGCTAGGGGCTGCGAGAATACGTGTGCGCAAGATGGCTTCCGTACAGCGAGGAAGCCGGGCGAACGACGGGAGGCCATTACTGCGCCTCTGCTAGACAGCGGCGCAACGAGGACTGCTGGTAGTTGGAGATGCCTGCAGGGTCCGCCGCACCGTGCTGAAGTTGGAAACTCTATAGAAGACTGGCACGTTGGTGACCGCCGCTCCCGGCGGTGCGATGAAAAGGCAGACCGGTCGCCATCGCCTGCCTGCCTGCAGCATGGAGCCGACGGCCCACGAGAGAGATGCGGGGTGAACTGCGCTTCCCTCGGCTGTTCGAACAAAACCGTTTGATCTCTCAAAACGGCGAGTGCAAGAGCAAAACCTTCTCTCCCCGTAGCTTTTGGCGCGAGAGAGAGAGAAAAGGGAGCGAGGAGACAATTTGTATTTTTTGTTGAAAAGCATTGGTCCCCAAAACGTTCTCCGAGTTACCTTTCTGGGACCAAAATGCTATTTGTTTTTGTTTCTGCTTAACACCCTCGAAAAAACGTTTCTAGGCCACTAGTGGGCGCACTGCCCTTTTGCTTGTGTTTCTGTGTCCTGCCTCTACGGCCTGGAAATGTTCGATAAATGTTGTATTGGGACTGGGACATTCCATCCTTTCTGGGCGCACCTGGGGAGGTACGTTGTTTGCTGAGAAGAAAGATGTGCCGTAGTGAAGGGCTCCTGAATAATATCGACCACCTGGGGATCTTCAACGTGCACTGACATCGCACAACGCACGGGCGCCTTAGCGTTTTGCCTCCATAAAAACGCGCCAGTGCGCGTTAAGTTTCCGAGATGGTCGAAACTTATCCGGAGCCCTCAAATACGACGCCTCTCTCTCTTCCTTCTTTCATTCCTTCCACAACGCATTGCCAATGGACACTGAAACTTCATTGGACGTCCGCAATACGTCTCAGACGTCCCCAGGTCGTCCAAGGGAGTTTAAGTGCCCATTGGGTCGGGTGTTCTCAGGGGAATGATCGGTTGCTGCGCACTTTCCTTAAAATCATGTTTTTTTTTTTCCATTTTCCATTAATGCGGCTACCCTTTCCAAAAACAATTAATGAAGGGGCGGTGCTGGCGATAGGAGACAAAGGGGGAACGGGTGCACGATGTATCTGGCTGTTAGTGGAGGCAGATGAAGCTGGCGTATCTGGCTTATTCCGCAGCGCAGATGCTCTGTCTCTTTTATTCTCTCACCTCTTGATTCTTTGTTTTCTCCTATTCGTACGAGGCAGTGGATAGTGGCTCTGTAGGTGCCAGCCAAGGGGCCCGTGTAGTTTCCTATTCATATTTCGCGCGCGCACACACAGCGCGCTTGACTAAGTCGGAGGACCCGGGTTCAATTAATCGCTGCCATGGCGGCGGCTGCGTTTCTGTGGAAGCTAGACGCAAAAGACGACTACGTGTTCTGTGGGATGTTAACGCACGTTAAAGAACCCCAAGCGGTCTAACCCCCCCTCGCACGCACGCACGCACGCACGCACGCACGCACACACACACACACACACACACACACACACACACACACACACACACACACACACACACACACACACACACACACACACACACACACACACACACACACACACTCTCTCTCTCTCTCTCTCTCTCTCTCTCTCTCTCTCTCTCTCTCTCTCTCGGGATTCGCAGTCAGGTTTAAGCATGAGAAGCATCTCTGAAAAGCAACTTTCAAAAGCCCATCTCAGAAGCGTTTCTGAATCCCTCAAAACCATACGGCAGGAGCCAGCAGCCGCGACCATTCGCCCCAGCATACTTCGGGCGATCGTGAGCATACAATTTTTTCACCATGGGTGAGAGCAAAAAGTAGCGGAGTTGCTTTAATGCGTGTGGTAGACGCCGTCCAGGCGCAGTTTCTTGAAGAAGAGAGGCATCTATTATGTAAGCGAAGGGAATTTAATGATTTTACTGAAAGGGGAACCAAAGGAATATTTTTTAGCAAGCTGCAAGAATCTTAAAGCGAAAAAAAAAATACCTAGGTGTCCACCACTAAGTGCACTCTGATTGCTTTGCAACCTGAGCTGCCAAGGTGGCACTGCAATTGTTCCATTCGGTGACTCAGAACTGCTTTTCTCAGCCGCTTGGGCCGCTGCAAACGCGAGAACACATTCTGCGCGATTAGATACCCGCGTTTGGCTGACAGCATTCATTGCCTAGCTTCTATCAGCGTAGCCCAGATAGCTGACACGACACGTGCGCCTTCGACAGTGCGCGGAGGCTCATGCCAATAAGCGCCTGAAGGTGGCGCGGAAAAGTACTAATAGTACTACCCAAAATTGCTTGTTCTTCTCGCCAGGCAGTGTGTTATGGCGCTGCAATCACCACCGCAAACTTCAGCGCAAGTTCCTCATACTGACGCCAGGAGCAAGAAACAAAAAGCCAACTCTGGGAAACGCGTACATAAGCAGTCGCGGTATTTCCCACTCTGCTGGCCGCACCTTCTGGCAATCCTCAGAGGACAAAACTGATAGTATCTTTGGCTAATGCCGTCAGTGTCTGTCACTGTAACGTAGCCAATTGAAGCGAGATGGAAGCAAAGATTAGGGACGCGGTTATCGGTGCGACGTCGTAATCTTATAGAGGCAATGCTGGTATGAAGAATATATCTTCGGCTTCAGCCACCACACGACGTCGCCGTTGAAACAGGATGGATGGCGAGATTAAAGAAAGATCCGGTAATCTTTCGTTTGCCTCCGCTCATTCTGTCCCCGCTAGAAGTGAATGTTACTCAAGGCCACGACAATAATAAGAAGAGAAACAAGAAAAGAAAACAGAAGTCAAGACCACATGCCCTAAGCCCCGGAAGTCATTTGTCAGGAGCGAAATCAGCGAGGCGTCCAACCACCGCGGAAAGCCTTCCCAGAACAAAAACTAACAAACAAATGTCTGTTTGCGTTTGGAAAGGGGGGGGGGGGGGGGTGAATGGAGGAAGATAGCGAGCAGCTCGTTCTGTCAGAGAATAATGTGCGCAATCTCGGGTCGAGACGGACGCTCCCTTTTACTGGTAAACGCGCACCGTCGGGTTCGAGCGCCGCCTTCAAATATCCGCTCAGAACACGCGCAGTCTCGTCGGGCACTGCGCTGCAGAAGCAATTCCGTGCGCGAATTTTTGCCACTACTCATCCGCTTCCGTCCCTCGCTCTCTACCATATCCGTTGCCGTCGCCTTGACACGCCACTGCGCATGCGGCCGAGTGAAACGCAGAAGGCGCTGCACTTCACTTACAGAGGCTCTGTACAGTATATAGTGCGCGCACGGCGAATGTGCACGCCTTGTACATGTGAATAATAATAATAATTGGTTTTTTGGGGAAAGGTAGTGGCGCAGTATCTCTCATATATCGTTGGACACCTGAACCGCGCCGTAAGGGAAGGGATAAAGGAGGGAGTGAAAGAAAGGAAGGAAGAGACGCCGTAGTGGATGGCTCCGGAATAATTTCGACCACCTGGGTATCTTTAACGTGCACTGACATCGCACAGAACACGGGAGCCTTAGCGTTTTTCCTCCATAAAAACGCAGCCGCCGCGGTCGGGTTCTCATTTAACTGCAGTTACTACCTGGCTCGTGTATCAGTCCAGTAACTGAGGATGCCGCGGAGAAAAACACCACATCGAGGTTTCCTGAAATATCCCGATTAAGACCAATCGTCTATATATTGAGACTTTTTTAACAGGTCCCATTTACTTGCTTGCTCGCAACATTTTATCTTCATCAGCCTTGGATATATATATATATATATATATATATATATATATATATATATATATATATATATATATATATATATATATATATATATATATATATATATATATTCACAGAATATTTTTAGAAGCCTTGCTCAAAGTAAAGCTGTGGAATCGCTATTGGACATTACCAGTTCGATCTCGCTGGCCAGTTTAGGTACAAAATGCATGCACAATGCATTTTTGAACACTGCTCTCAACAAAAAGGCGGGCCTGAATGGGGTTTTTCGATAAGCAGTGTGCAGTCTTCCCCTTCCGCCTCTTAAATCTGCCTATTTTGGGCGCTCATTACAAGCAAGGGTATGACGCGAAAACGTATTGGGTTAATTCCCATTTTGCAGGTCATTGTTTACTTTTTTTTTATTCTGGTACCTACAACGCTCGAAGCGTCCATTAGTGTGTGTGTGTGTGTGTGTGTGTGTGTGTGTGTGTGTGTGTGTGTGTGTGTGTGTGTGTGTGTGTGTGTGTGTGTGTGTGTGCGTGTGCGTGCGTGCGTGCGTGCGAACCAGCGAATTTTAGGGCAGGCCTTTAGGGCGGGGGAAGGTACGTCACGTGATCAGATGATTTCATAACTGTCTCAACCAATCAGTGAATTTTATGACAGACCACCGGGTATTTCCCGTGATGAGGTTTCCGTTTGCTGCCGAGCAGGGGGAAATAGGGGATGGGGAGAGGTGACATGTCACGTGACGTGACGTCGTAACTGTCTGAACTAGTCGGCGAATTTTATGACTGAGAACAATGCTGTTTTTTTTTCCCGCATTCTGTAACAGACCACAGCACCGGGTTTCTTCTGGCTGTTACGACTGGCCGGTGGTTTGGTTTATGGGGTTTGACGTTGCAAAGCGACTCGCGCTATGAAGGACGTCGTATTGCAGGGCTGCGCTAACATCGCGCAGTAAACGGGCCTAGCATTTCGCACCTCACAGACTGAATCCCTCATGGTCGATGTCTGCTCTCCGGTTAGGCATTCCTCCGCACTCGAGAAACGCGACTCCTTCCACGGTAACCACCCTCCGATTACGCGTTCCTCCGCTCGTCATACCTTCCTCCTTCTGCGGTAACCAGCCTCCGAGGGGTTTCCATGGCTACGCACCCATCGGTTTCGCCGACTACTACTGTTACTAAAGCGAACGCAAAGCCCTAGTAAAATGACGCGGTTGGCAATGCGAAAGCATTACTTTGCTAGGTTGGCGAGGTCGTGTCCGCAAAATGTGTCGGCAGCCGTTGTGTCATTCTCAGAACAGTTAGGATCAAACGAATGATTGCAATCCATAGAGTATGATGTGAGGGTGACGTGCGACAAAATTTGGTGTCAAAAGGATGATCAGTTAATTAGAACCAAAAAAGTCGAAAAACCGTCGAAATAGCGCAGGCGTCGATAAAGCGAGCGGACGGGAAAACAACCATGGACGGCTGCAACGGATTGAAATGTGTTTCATGAGTGATAATTAATCGAACAAAAAGTTCGATTTACATACAGTAATTAGCTAATTAATTAGAAGCAAATGTCGTTGGACGGCCGCAATGGGCGCCAAATTTAAAAAACAAAATGTGTGATTGAGCTGAAAGGGGGATTTATTTACAGTAGCTATGCAAACCTACTTCTGAAATTCTCCTTGGAGGAAAAAAAGAGGAGAAAAGTGAGGCGACGGGTTATCCTCAAAACACATGCTTTTGCATTCCTCCACGTAAGCAGACCTAAGTGCCCTCAGAATTTTTTAAAAGCGTGCCTACTTACCGTCAAGAGGGTACTTATGATTTATATAAACGTCGCAAATTCATGTTACGCAAGTGTTACATGGGCGGCGCCTCCAGAGCTCTTCGTGCGCTGTTCCGGAATCGAGCAGAGAAAGGCCTTTCCCTCTCCCTGTCCACTTATTCCCGCTAGCCGCGAGGTAGGGCCAACATAGTTTCCTAGGGGCTTCTCTGAAGCCGTACTAACAAACTGGGGCCTTTCAAAAACAATGTAGTTTACCCCCCCCCCCCCCCCCCCCCTTTTTTCTACAAAGATGCAGTCTTACGAAAACCACCGTTTTCATATCAAGCCATAAATGAACCTTCATTGGATCTCTAGTGGTGCAAAAATTTATGGCAGCTTCATTTTCTGGCAATTATAAATCTTCCAAGTGAAGAATTCAAACTTTGAATGGAGCAAGGAAAGCATGGAACATATCATACAATGCTCTTTTCACAGAAAAAGCCGCAGTAGAAAAGCAACTGAATAGCCCCCTGCTGTAAGCATTTCTAACACCTTATAACACAAAAGAAATAGAGATTTGCCATTTATTAAGAAATGATAGCTTTCCTATAGTAATCTCAAATCCACTTTTTTTGAAGGTGCATAACTTCGAACAGAATACAGTTACAAAATTTTGGCACGTGGTGCCTCGGAAATGAATTAATCACAGACTCAGTTTTACTAAAATTGAGCAAGCAGCTCAAAAGGTGGTTTTGTTTGGTTGTTTCTCCTTGAACAGTATCTGTGGCAATGCATACCACTGAACAGATGCACTGTGTTGCAAGTATTTTTTTTTTTTTTTTTTTCCATTTGCCATTTTCGTTACAACTGCATTTCTTCCACCTTAAAAATGCTTCTGGAACGTGCCAAGGCATTGCAGAAGAACAATGAGATGCGAGATTACCCTTCTGAACAATTTTTTGGGATAGCAGGCTGTGTGCCACAAACATACGGCAAGATTTACATGACCGTGTAGTACATTAGCCACTGGCTTTTGTTTACTCACCTCACTCTGAAATGGTTTAAGAGCCACTTTTCGGTAGGAGGTCAAAATGCCACCTCATTAGCCAGCCCACAAGCTCAAACGTACTAGCTACCAACAGAATCACATGCCACATTCAGCTTTCAGTGGGGCAAGTGAAACTCGGTAAAGCATGGGCCCAGGCTAGCTGGTAACTCAACTTGGACATAAAGCATGCAAAAAGACAAAAACTCAAGACAAAACATGAAGTACATTTCTTCTGAAGCAAAGTCTGCGTCGTGTGTTGTCTTGATCACCAAAAAGGCCTCTCCCATATCCCTCCAGTTAACCGTGTCTTTTGCTAGCAGCAGCCACCCTATCCATGCAAACTTCTTAATCTCATCCGCCCACCTGACTCACTTTCCTTCGCATGGAATCCATTCCATTACCCTCAAGGACCATTGGTTACCTTGCTTTCACATTACATGCTATGTCCATGCCCATTTCTTCTTAATTTTAAACTAGGATATCCTTAATTTGAGTCTGTTCCCCGACACATTCTGCTCTCTTCCTGTTACACCTACCATCTTCCTCTCCATAGCTAACTGAGCTGTCCTTAGTTTATGTTCATCCCTTTTCGTTAGCCTCCATGTTTCTCTAAGGCAAGTGAAACTTCTGGTGGCCTGTGGCAGTAAACACAGTCTTGATTTTGACTTCACAACCGCATACAATTGAAAGCACTCGGCAAGACAGCAAGGGCAAGCATGCCAAAAGACTGCACAGTGGTTGAAAGTGTAATCTGAGAGCAGCAACATTGCAAGAGGAGACCTTATACGACCTTATCTTGATGCACATCATGTGTAGTTTCACCATGGTTATAACAGTTGCACCACAAGCACCTATCAAATATGCAATGATGGGCTTATCCTAAATAAACTAATGACTGCAGACCATGCAGAGATGACTGTTTTGTGTCACTGTCAGGCCTAGGAGCCATTCGCTTCATGTTTTTGTAGCCTGTGGTCACAATAACATAAAAAAAAACTCAAATTCTATTTTGTTTGAGCTGGCAAGAAAAGACATGCACACAGTAACATTCAGACTAATTTAATAAATGGTATGTATAAGGGCCACACACAAAAAAGTCAACAATGCCAGTTGTTTTCAGAACTCTTCAGCCAACAAATGAGTAGGCCCAGCATCCAGTTAAGTCCAAAGTGCACAATATTTGTGAGTTGCTTCAATAACTTTGGGTCCCACTGTATCATTGGTTACTACTAGGTACCCCCTATATGTGCAAAAATGTGTATATTACAGTACTATATACAAATTGACAGCACTTACAGAACAGATAACAGCACAAACTACACCTATCACATTGAAAAAGGCATGATGGGTCGCAAGAAAGGCAATGCTGCACTGACACTCCCAAATCCGCTCACAATCATCAATGCCCTCAAGTGTGGCACAATGCAAGCTGGCACATTTCAGTACTGCTGTCCAAGAAAGACAAAATTCTCACCCACTACTCCACCGGACCAAACAGCAGCTATAAAGACATATGCAAAGAGAATCGAAAGACAGTGAAAGGCAATGACCATGTGACAGTGCTAAAGACAGGCGCTTTAAACAGGTGCACTATGATGAACACTTAGACATGTTCTCAAGCATGAAAAGATTCTGGTCCGACAGATGCTGCCTGTGCAGACACCGGCCCTCTTCAAAGCAGGTGATGTGATGATTGTGGCAGGCAACAATGGAAGAGCAACACTGACACAACGCAGGCTTGTGTTTGACGTTCAGTTCACCTTGGCCTTGGGCTGGGAGAACAGGCCGACCACCCTTTGCACATGGTGGAAGTTCTGTGGGGGTAATAAATCAATTGATCAACCTCTATTTACAGAAAATGCACACACGCATGCACACATTATTATAGTACACAGGTCGGAGGTTCCCAGAACTCTGGTGCAAGTTGTGAGAGAGGTCCTTAGAGTACACATGTCTACAGACACCCAGCAAGTGGGGCTACCAGTCTGCAATCATCTGGCATGCTAGCGGGCAGCATGCTGCTTCAAGAAGTTTGCCGCTATCATGCGTGCTCCCCATTGTGGCTCTTGCACAGCAAGTAGGCACTGGGATAGCATTTGCATTGTCCTGTCTGGTGTAAACACCAGCATACACAGTCTGAGGCACTGCTGCATAGTGCTGGAGCGTGAGCAGAATGACTAATCACCAACATGATTGCACTGTCTCAAAACATCCTCAATGAACCGACACAGCATTTAATCTCTTTCAAGCATCAAATGATTTTGATGTATGTGTGCACCTTGTCAATGCTGAAATGGTAGCAGTGCGGTATTCACCAAACAACAGCAGAATGAAGTGCATTTATTAGATAACGAGGAAAAGGAAATTACATATGCTATGGCAGGCAAACTAGCAGGTGTAAGCAAAATGAGGTGTCAAACCATTCAGTTGCGTTCCAAAGCTTCTGACAGTTTATAAAGCACAGCACTGGAGAAACACTGGCAGCACGACCACCACCAGCACAATCTGTTTGCATAATGTAATAACAGACCACATTCTATCACATTCATACAGGATTGGACATGATGGCTCAACTGGCTACCTGTCCATTAACTATGTAAATATGACCAAGTAAAAAACAAATCGAAGGGAAACTTAAGCCCCGCCTTTAAGGTATGACGCAACAGGGGTTCTTCTTGCCCACACAGACACAGGCACTGTTTCCTCTTTCACAATCACAATCATTATGTGAAAGACTTCATAACATACATATAAAGCCCCACTTTAAACAAGCTGTACAAACGTGCCTGCCAGGCCCTGCAGTAGCGTGTCTGACTCGCAACCCAAGGGTCATGGGATATAGCAATGAGTCTGCTGTGTAGCAGCTTGAGAAGTTGCTAGTGAAGTGAGTTGTCATCAGCTGCATGTTTTTATGAGGATGAGGAGGAAGACTGCTGCTGTAAAGACTGCCCACGTACTTCGTGCATTACTCGCGGTTGCTCCGATCGCTGAAGGTATGATGCCTTGCTGGTGTGGCTGGCGCCATCTATGGGAGCCTCTTGTAACAGCCAGTTTTTCGACCAATCCAGATTTTTTGTAACAAGAATGTCGACACCGGCTCTACTGCAGAACGGGGGCCTTATGCTATCGCGTAAAACAGACTGTTTCCATTACAACAAGTACCATTAAAACTTGCCCATCAATGTTTACACGTCACAGATAATGTCTTGAGGCATGTTCAAGCATACGCTATGCTAATGACCCCACTGAAAGCACTCTTGTGACAATATTTTGTGCACATTTAATGGTGCAGAAAAGGCGGTGAGCACAGTCTGAAAACCCTTATGTTATGAAAACAAGGACAATATATGAAATTATTCATTACTGAAAACACCGCAAAGGACGAGACAAAAGATGGCCAACATGAGCACTGGCAATTTCATTTCAGAAGGCACAAAAATACACACTTCGAACGAATGGAAGTACACAACTAAGCATTACTGATAAAAGGGGTCACATGCCCAGCCTTGGTGCTAACAACAGCAAAAGGCGAGTGAAAACAAAAATATACTAAACATAAACAACAATAATAAAGAGATGTGCACTTGCATTAGCCTATTTGTTTGAAGCTGTTCGAAGCCTATACTTTCATGCCTTCTGAAATAAAATCACCAGTTGAAAGTCACGCTCGTACTGTCTGTACTCTATTTTCCTTGTGATTCGCGTTGCTTTTAAGAATGAACCTACACCAACAAGACCAACTTCCTACGCTCATATACAATTGTCTTTCATGTCCCTTTAACATGACAAGCAGCAATCGCCATCCGTATGAAAATAGAATCCGTTGGCGACTCAACCGCTATCCGGACACCATACTATAGCATGTTTTCTTTCCTTTTGACACATTGTTAGAAATTTGTCTTAAGGCTACAGAACTTACCACAATAATGAGGTACACAGTTCCCAGGTAGGCACCGATAAACGCTGCCAGGAACAAGTCAAACACAGCAGGCTTGACACTGCATAAAAGTGAGAAAAAGAAAAAGCATCGCTCTTTACACCAGATGTATGTTACGTGGCACTCATTGCTAGAGGGTAGCACAAACATGCACCACTGACTGATAAAGGAAAAGTGCACCAACCTGTAGGCATTCATGACGGCAACTGGAGTGTCATAGAAGACAATTTCTGGATCCCTAAAGGAAACCATAAAATAGATAAGTTTCAAGTGCAAGATGCCACTTAACTGTACTTATACAGGCGAGAAGGAAAATGCCTACTTTTAAAGTAATTGCTTGCAATCTAGCTATAGTTCAAAGAAAAAAAAAAAACGATTGCCTTCACATTAAAGCCACTCTATGCTGCTCCACCCAAGAAAGCAACTGAGAATTTAACATGCATGTGCCATCTCTCCTTTCGTGTACACAAGGATATTGCCACAAATGCTTAGCAAAAGAAAGGAACAGCACCCACTACTTCACTGGCCATCTTTTTCAATGGCAATGGTGCTCTGTCCAAATTTAAACCAGATCATTCTCAGGTATACAATGCAGCTTTGTGTGCTCAAGTTCAGATACAGTCACTCCCACTTATAACAGCTGCAGATATAATGAACGCTCGCTTATACGAACGAGGGTGGTGCCACTGTAAAACTGTGCATTAGGCAATGGCACTGCATCTCAGATACAACGTACAACTGCAGCTTTACTGCTCTGTTAGAGTGAATGAAGAGGTGCTGAAAACTCTGCACCACATTGGTGGTGCTCCCCGAAAGCACAAAAACCGAAAAGCAACTCCAAGCCTCTGTGAGAATGTGGCGACAAAAAATTAAAAAAAAAAAGATGAGAAAGGTGTCACTGAAACTACCGGTGGCGGTAGAGTGGTGGCGTAGAAGGTCAATCAGTGAGTTAGAGAATGTGTGTGTGCGTGCGTGTGTGCATGTGCATGCGTGCACAGGAGGGGGGGGGGGGGGGGTGAAGAGCGCATGCCGACTGCAGTGTCGGAAACAGATGCGCATAACACCACTTTTTAATGAAATAAACACTTACAACGAACTTTGGATACAACGAATGAAATCTGCACGACCGTCAGGTTCGTTATGAGCGGGCTCGACTATAGTAACACTGGCAGCCTAGAAGCATGCAGATGTGCTCTAGTGGGCTGTGCATTATGCACACACTTATCACATGTCCAGCAAAATATTCATGGCTACATAGCTAGGGCAATGCCTCCCATTCTAGCTGGCACATACAAGAAGAGCACAGAAACACAAAAGGAGACAAGGACCACCTCTTGTCTGGCCGGAAGGAAGACAACCGCACTTCCTTGAGGTGACGTGCAAGCACCTGCTCCAACATAGAGACCACCGGTGCTTTGCCCTTGGCCATCAGCTGAGCTCCTCGTGGCTGACTTGACAGCATGTCCAGCCAGGCCCCTAGGTAGTCCTCCTGAAGCCCCTGTTTGTGGTCAGAAGAGACAGACAAAAATAAGAAGATGGTTGGCTATATGCCCTCACAACTGGCATGTCTAAGGACCCTAATTTTCTGGGGCGAAAAATTTTAAAATTTCGCGAATTGAGAACAAAGAGTCCGCGAAATTCCGTGGGAGACATCAAATACTAACGCTTCAAAACGCGCCTCACTTTACGTTCTGAACCAAGGTACAAATGTATTGCCTTTTTTTTTCTTCAAACTTTTCAAGGCAGCTAAAGCAACCTTTGCCGCCAGGCTTTGAAAGCCGCCAGAGGAAGCCAGCTTTTTTAACACCTTGGGACAAAGCGCTCAGTGATAAAGTGCAAAGGAGAAGGTGGCTATGGATATGGAAAGAAGTCTGTGTGGGTAGTTGAGAGAGAGAAGGCAGAAGAAAAAAGCAATAAAGGGCAAACGGATGCAGGACTGGGCAGCTCGAAACACCGAGTAACGGGGGCACGGCGGTGATAGCAGCTGCTGTTGCGTGGGAAGCTGCGTGCATTAAAGTATTAGACTTAGGTTTGCTCTATTGTGGCACACGCATCTGAAGCACTGCCTCATAAATAACATCACCATATCTGCCGCTTCTGTATATTAGTGTGCCGTCTGCATTTTTTTTTGGAGGACCCTAAGCTAATGGTCAACGTGAATAGTTTGAGATTGCATTATAACTGTAATAATATTTATTTAAAAACTCTCTAGAGTTCACAAACTTCCATCTCGTGTTATATTCACATAAATAAGGTAAAAGATTTTCATCATACTACCGTTCCTACTGATGTCCATAGCAGCAATGGCACAAAAAAATGAATATGTGACTGCTAACACAAAAATTCCAAGAAAATTGCTTAAATCTGCTATTTTTTGCAGAATCACAGGAAATTGGGGGCCTCAGTCATGTCTGATAGCCCCCACTTTTTACATGTTACAAACCCTCCATGAGTATCTGAATAATGCTACAGACCTGGCTCTTCCGCCACCACTAAGCACTGGGCTTGCATCACTTGCTACACCTCAGTGCTCAGAACTGCACATAGTGCACAAGAAGGGTTCTTAATTTACCAGAATGTAGCTATGATTGCTTTCTGCCATTTGATACAAAAAATAAGGCGATAAGTAAATCAGCCACTTATATGTAGTTCCTGTATTAAACACTGAAGGAGAGAAAGAAGCAGCATTCAAAGCTGGCAACTCAACAAAACCAAGCCAGTAACAGAGATTACTGTGATAGGACGAGTGATGTGGTGTACTGGTAATAGCACCTGTCAGCTGGTCAGAAGATGTAGGTAAACGGTGCGCCAAAGTAAATAAAGTTCTGTCAAGAACTAGGCTAATCAGCTACTGGAAGGTCAAAGATCATTCCACGGGTTCAATTTTGTGCCTTACATTGCATGAGCAGGTAGAGATTCTGCAAAAGGCAACTAGCATGCCAGCAGGCTTGCACGCATGCAGTACTTCGCCAGCTCACACAAAAGTAACCTGTCTGCTTGTCCTTACCTGCTGCAAGCAAACCAAGTACCCCATCCGACAACCAGACGAGTCCCAGTACTGATACATTTGACATTATACACAGCAGCTCTGCACTGTGGCCTGCAATAGTGTACGCAACCAAAATCTGGTTGCTCATGTACCATAAGCTACGAACATTAAGGGACTGAATTTCACCTAGTTAGCTGGTTTTACAGTACAAGCAAAGCACTAGTGATCATAATAGATGCAAATTATCCATTAGTTCAGTGATGTGTACACACGAGGGGTGTTCAATAAAGATCTTCCCTGACCCATTTCCTTTGGACTGAGAGCAACAAAACTTGGCACATTTATTAGCCTCTCCTCTAAATAGGTTCCGCCCAGGGACACACACATCTCCCATCTCTTTGTGCCACTGTAAACACCTCACTTGTAGAAGTTGGCAGGTTGCTCCAAAAGCCAAATTGTGGCTTAGGAAATTAGTCTCATATTGTGGAAAATGCTTTGACCTCTTTGTAGGAAAGAGGTAGAAGTCTGATGGCATGAGATCCAATGAATAAGAGGGATGAGGTAGAATTTGAAACCGACAACAGGGCGCTTCCATCTCGGCAACATGAGTTGTGAAATGGGGCACTGTCTTGCAGAAGGCCTTTGGTAAACAAGCCTGTTGTTTACCTTTGGTAAACAAGCCGCCGCGATGGCGCAGTGGTTATGGTGCTCGGCTACTGACCCAGAAGACGAGAGTTCGATCCCGGCCGCGGCGGACGAATTTCTATGGAGGCGAAATGCTAGAGGCCCGTGTACTCTGCGATGTCAGTGCACGTTAAAGAACCCCAAGTGGTTGAAACTTCCGGAGCCCTTCACTACGGCGTCCCTAATAGGCTGAGTCGCTTTGGGGCGTTAAACCCCCATAAAGCATAAAGCAACCTTTGGTAAATGTGACACATCTCTTGGTTTTGATGGCCGCTCCCAATTTCCACAGCAGTGACGCGTAGTATACCCCCGTAATTGTGGTAACCTTTGCTAAGAAATCCATCAAGACTACTTTGTCCTAGTCCCAAAAGACTGCGAGCATGACCTCGCCAGCGGATGGTTGAGCATGTGCCTTCTTTGGAGGCAGTTAGTCCAGAGGCTTCCATTGCATCGACAACATTTCAGTTCCTGGATTACAGTGATGGACCCAGCTTTCATCCTGTGTGATCAGTCTGCTGAAAAAATCCTACTGGCTTCCATGGCACATCATCAAAAGAGCCTGGAAAAATTCAGCTCGTTCCTGCTTCCGGAAAAGTGTGCGCAGCTGAGGAACCAAGTGAGCTGATACCTTACAGATACGAAGATGGTCTTGAATGATATTTTACGCAGACCCCAAACTACTCGTGACATACTGGGCTAGGTCTCGTATGGTTATGTGGTGAAAGTCTAAAATGGCGGCCTCCATTTGCTGGATGTATGTTCATCGATAGTGGAGTGGGGTCGCTCTGACATCGGAGCAGTTTCCACAAAACTCAGACATCTGAATTGATGATGGCAATTCTTGACTGCATCATACGATGAGGAACCTTCCCCACAAACCTCTTTCATCTCATCGAACATCTGCCTTGAATGCGGCCTTTCAAGTAAAGGAACTTGACGACTGCTCTGTACTCCACTGGGCCCATTATCCCACCTCGCCCTGCTTCAGCACCTCTAGAAAAAGACTGTAATTGGTTCATACCTGAAAATTGGCACCTAACCTACAGAGACATATATCATTACATGTCAGCATTTCAGCATCCTGCAATAAATAGAAGTAGGTCAGGGGAGACCTTTAATGAACACCCTCGTATCAAAGCACAAAAACATTTGGTTACTTCTCTAGCAGTCATCAGAATTTGACACATCCCAATCGACCTATCTTTTTCACACTTCATTAGCATACTTGCAGTGTGTCCTGGTTTCCTTCAGCACAGCTCATTATGAAGTTTCCCCAGCCAGCCCCATTGACTACAATATAATGAAAAGAATTTTGCCACTTAGTCCATGGAAAAGGACTCAACACTTGTGCACGCTTGCAAGGCTCTACGGCTACCAAATGATAGGGAAAAACACACCAGACTATCACGGAAGACTTCCAAGCTGGTTTCACTGTCTGTCATATTGTAGAGGATGCGAGCCACGGCTTCAGCCACCACCTTCACGTTCCGAGCTAACTTGGCTTTCTCAACCTTGTCACTGCAGAAAGTTGGAAGCAGTCAGTTACGGCAAATATCCACGCAAACAAGGATAAATGAAACCAAATAAGTCACTCTCACTGACAAATGCAAACAGGGGACAAAAGCTGTATGCCAGACAGGAAGTGACTTCTGCTCTTAATTTACTTTTCATTATGGTAGTGGTATGATATAGTGGCACGGTATATGGGGTTTGATGTCCTGAAGAGACTCAGGCGATTAGGGAAGCAATAGTGGAGGGCTCTGAATTAATTTAGACTACTTGGGGATCTTTAACATGCACTGACATTGCACAGCGCACAAATGGAAAAGGTTTGGTTTTATGGAGTTTAACGTCCCAAAGCAACTCAGGCTATGAAGAACAGGAAAGGTGCGTACATGCTGTGCGATTTCATTGCATGTTAATATAAATATCCCAAGGTGGTCTAAATTTAATCCAGAGCCCTCCACTTGGTGTCCCTCACAACCAGAGTCGCATAAGGACCTTAAACCCCATGCACCATGCCACTACAGCTATGAAAAGTAAATTAACACCAAAACTCACTGCCTGTCTCTCGTACAGCAGACATACTAAGTATTCGCAACTAGAAAAGGAAGGTAGCATTTCTTTAAAAATGAAGTCACAGTTTTGAACACCATATCTACAGTTTCAAGAATACATGCAAGCAGCACCATGTCTATGTCTACTATGCTTTCATGACTAAAAACAGACATATAATGAAATGGCTCTGTTCTTTTCAGTGTTGAATGATGCCAAAGCTAGTATGGTATCAAAGTTCCAAACTCCAAATCCACAACGATGCAGTTTTATTCTCCAAGGGACGGATTCTGTTTTGCACCAGTCTCTCAATTACTAAACATAAAACTTTCAATCATCAATCCTCTGTTATGATGCAGGCTAACATTATTACATGATATGCAACAGAAGTCTTTGGGGCCAAGAAAAGATCATTAAAAATTCATTATATTTTAGAAAAAGTATGTTCAAATCCACAGCCCATCTTCTACCGACCATCTAGAAGTTTTTCATTTGTTAACTGAAAAAGCATTATATACAGCTCGCGAGGCGGAAAATCCAGTGTTGTATTTGTCCGCAGCAGACAGTCCGAAAACCCTCTATGACCTCACGACGTCATCGGCAGTGCCTACCTACATCATCAGGAAAGAAAGAAAAATTTCTTAAATAAAATTTCACTTGAAGTGGGTTTTGAACCCAGGACAGCGTAAACAGATCAGCTTCGCTGCCTACTTCATTACAGCACGGCGCCATCGCCGCAGGACAACACCCCGCGCGATAAACTGCCAGCCTCTCGCGCTGGGTTTGGATATCGTCATCTTCATCAACTTCCATTCGGGTGGCGTGAACAGATCAGCTTCGCTGGCCACTGCATTAGAGCAGTACACCTTCGCAGCAGCCAAAACACCCACATGCATGCTTTTGCATTCGCAGCATGTAAATAGTCCTAAGTGCCCTCCGTAATTTCTGGATCAAATTTTAGCTGTAATTCAAATTATAATTCCAATTTATACCTCATCTCAGTTTGTTTTCTCCCATTTTCGCAAAACAAATTTTTTCACTGTTAGCGAGTTTACGAGGAGGACATCTCGGCATCTAAAGCAGATAGAGCAAAAATTTTTGTTGTAGCATGGTGCATGCGATGTTGGGAGCAGATTTCTCGATTTATGCTTACAAAGTATTTTATAATTTAGACAGGTAATATGGGACACAAGCATAACCCACTCGTCCCCTAAGCCAGTGGAAAGTGCGCGCCCACCACGGGGAGTGAGGAGAGAAGGCATTCCTGCTTCTCACCCTGCTCCGATCAATGACATGATGTCATGACAGCTCACTGGCTACTTAGGGTTTTGGTTTTTATGGGGGTTTAACGTCCCAAAGCGACTCAGGCTATGAGAGATGCCGTAGTGAAGGGCTCCGGGAATTTCGACTACCTGGGGTTCTTTAACGTGCACTGACATCGCACAGTACACGGGAATCTAGAATTTCGCCTCCATCGAAATTCGACCGCCATGGCCGGGATCGAACCCGCATCTTTCGGGTCAGCAGCCGAGCGCCATAACCACTCAGCCACCGCGGCGGCTGGCTACTTAGGGAAGGGTAAATTCCTAAGCTTGCGAGTAACCGATTGCTCCTAATTAGGCAATACCCGAGGAATTAAAAAGAGAAGCTCGCGGCGGGAAACAGCCGCTTGCTCGCCTGTGATCTCAACATAGTAGTGACATAGTGAAAAGTACTTCTGTATAAAAATTTCCTGCTGTTTACGTGCACCTGCTTCCCCTAGATGTAAGTGATGGCTGGAGATACATTCCATTCAGCAATGATCGTGGGAGCTAGTTATGGGCCAT
>NC_135499.1:192679760-192802201 GCF_052857255.1 Amblyomma americanum | reverse complement strand
CTTTTCGACCAGTAAATATTATAGGGCATCTGCTCTGAACCCCATTTCCATGTTCGCGCGTGGCTAGGCTTTGGCTACACAGCGGGCTCCCTGGGGGCTTCATCTTGTCGCGTGACGTCACGCGCAGGCTTGTGCTATTCGCGTGACGCCCCTACTTTCGCCCTCTATCCCCGCGCTGGGCGCCATTCATGGCTTTGGGCTATGCGATGCTGGCATCCAGCCAGCTAGTATCCTTACCGAAGAACTCTAAATTCTGAAGTCTAAAGTCTGCGCTGTGCGGTGAGTGGACGAAGCCTTCGCAGTGGTTCTTTTACGTCGCGGAGGTAAAGTGAATGAAGAGTTTTATTTACAATGACCTGCGTACAGACAGTGAAGAAACAAGGGCGCCCTGTTGCGCTACACAGGAGCCCGAAAGGGCACCGCGGCAACTGCGGGGTCTAGCACGCAGCGATGTGGCGGGCTAGGCGAGAGCACAGAACAGCACGAAGATTCGGTTGTAGAGTTGCAGGAGTGGTGGAATAAGGAAGTGTGGTGACATTGTGTCAGAGCAACCACCGCAAACTTGACAATGGGGAGCCAACGCGTCTTCTTTTTAGGTAGCTAGCTGAGTGCGGGCATCGCATAGCCCAAAGCCTCACATAAGTGATGACGGACGCCGCTTGCTGGTGTGTCAAAACCCTGAAAGCTTATTAAGATTATTGCATGCCCGTCTTTATCAGCCTCTATCGTATTTGGGGCTTTTTTTTTTGGCTTCTACCTGCAAGTGCATCTTTGGAAGCACTTCAGGCCTATCCGTCAAGGCATTCGGTCTCCGCTTCTGAAGCACGAAGCTGGCTCATTTGATTACGAGGCGCACTCTGTCTCCCTCTTTGTACACTACTTCTTGTTGCTGGTAGGAAACCTAAACACACTGCAGAGTACTTTCCTTCAATTGAAAGTCGCCGGGGCCAACGGCGGGGGCCGTTTGTGCAATGGAGGCGTCATAACCACTCTTATTGATCGTTCAATGTATAGATGGTTGAAGCTCGTCGTAAAATTAGTCGCCAGTGACGAAGTATTGGAGGCGCATACCGTGAGTGACAAGGCAGGGAAATTTCAAGTTGCCTGCCTGCCATATCTGCGACTCGCCCTTTTAGCTGGAGGCAGAAAAACTTGCGCAGAACTTTCACGCTACGCTTCACATCACGGCTTGCACGTGGTGCAACGTGAAGTATAAGGTATGCGAACTCTGCTGAAAGAAGTTCTCGTGGGGACAGCAGCACGGGAAAGCAAGCATCATACGACGCCCTCCATGCTCCCTTCCGCCGTAAGGAAAACTGCAGGAACTGTAGGGACTTTGGGAAGGTCGCAAGTGTTTGTAGCGACGTCGATTGGTATCTATTTTGACGGCATGTCTTTGACAAACCTCCATTAGCAGAGTATTAGCTATTTCAAGTTTTCATGTTCGCTGCTGCATCGGCCCTCTGCGCTATTTTTCTTCTCAGATTAGGTTTTCCATGCGGTCGAGAGACAAGTGAAGATCTGAGTTGCTATGTTTCGTCAACGATGGCGAGTTTCCATGCCAGTTCCGGCATGTGAAACAATGTATCACCTACGTAACTTTCAGTATCCATGGCTCACGGTGCACGCTGCACCCCGGTGTTTGAAGGGTGACTGCGGCCTTCTGCGATCCGCTGTGATGTTGGTCATGGCACCGGGAGACCGTCAATTTGTTGCCAACAGGCTGCCTTGTTAGCAAGAATGC
The DNA here is from genome assembly GCF_052857255.1 of Amblyomma americanum. Classification (NCBI taxonomy): domain Eukaryota; kingdom Metazoa; phylum Arthropoda; class Arachnida; order Ixodida; family Ixodidae; genus Amblyomma; species Amblyomma americanum. The sequence continues at coordinate 192,800,457 of NC_135499.1, read as the reverse complement.
CTCACGTTTTGCTTACGCTAGCTGAGCTGCGACACGAAAACACCACACCGAAAAGTGCATATGTACATTTGTGAAGTGGTTTCCCAGAGCCGGCTGCACTGACTTTTTGCTGTACGAAAAAGCGTCACAGGGGGTGAAACTTTAGCGTGGCACATTAGCGATATACACTGAATTCTTTCTTCCTTGCCTAATATCACGGAGTATGCAAAGTATGTAAAATTTCACGTGTCGTAAACTGATTTAGTTTGCGACACATCCTTCCCGTGTTCCTTCAGACTCGTGCATTGATGTCACCGCCAGTGAGGAAGAGCAAAACTGTTGGACGTCCAGTACAGGGAAAAGGCAGACAAGGAGCTGCGGCGACTGCAACAACCGCCTTCTTGGCGCGAGAACGTTACTGTTCAGCGACATTTTCCTTCCCACTCCAATCGCGTGCGAGTTGGGAAGGAAGCGAGCCACCGGTGGAGGAGAAAAAAAAGCTTACTTAGATGAAAACTGTGTGATACGTTCACGTATGCGGAGTACTAACCTTGGGTCCACCACTTTATCTCAGGGGTTTCGGCACTAGAGGCAACGGCTTCGTCCAATGTGCCTGTTGTGCTCTTCTTCATTGTGTGTTGCTTTTTCACCGAACGGCGATTGCTATTTCCTGCCTAGAACCTCGGCTGAAAGTTGTTGTGCTATTCGCTTCAAAGCGCTTCTTGTTTCCTTTCGGCCAGTGTTGTGACTGTGACCCTATCATGAAGTAGGCCAATTCATTAGATCCTAACGCAGTGTGTCCCTTGAACTTGTCAATACCTGCAGGCCGGGCTTCGTCTGGATGGCCATTAACGACAAAGTATTGGCCAACCTCGCGCGCCTTTGTGCAACCACCATGGGGGGAGGAAAGAAAAAATGAGAGAGGACCTAACAATACCGCTCTCTGAAAAAAAAAAAAGTGGTGGAAGTCACGTGGTTCTGAAGACCATCTTGTCCAGGACCACTTAACTATGGCGTTGTAGCTGCGATACCGACTGAGGCTGAAGTTCCTCCCGTCTCGTCTTTCTTCACTCGCTTCACAAAAAGTGACGCCATGGACTGTGTTATCTTTCTTTTTTCGTCCTCCACGAATGTGAACGTGGCCGATCACCTTGGGGCCGCCAACCCGCTGGCGTCGTCAGTTGGAAGGTGACATCGCTCGATGCTGTTCGTAGCTCAAACCCCATTACGAAACAAACGAAAATTACATACGCGTTCCATAAAAAAGCAAATCGTGGTTCTAATTGAAGCTTGGTGAGCAGTCGGTGGTTGAATACTAATGGCATGTGCCTTGCCATATTGAGTCATGTTGCTTTATGTTGAATCATGCGCCTTGTGCGGTGCACCGGCTGACGATTATAGTGGCGGCAAAGACCCTCAGTAACGTGCACGTGAAGTAAATACCCCACGTTTCAATTGCTCCGCGAAGCATCAGCTCGGTATTATTTTTTTTCAATTAGCTGCTTTCAAAAGAAGCCTGGCGTCAACAGAACTAAAGGACGGCATTCAGGTCGCGGGTATTAGCGCCCCAGCACGCTTAAAACAGTGACGAGTAAAAACAAATGCTTGCACATTGACTGCTGTGTAGCGCATTGACAACCGTCTTTACGAACTTACAGATAAGTATTTAGCCGGCTAACAAGCTTAATTGAGCATCAATGAATAACTAACCGATGACGAATAACATAATATAGGTGTGATGAACCTTGAACCAAGCAGCTCAGTTAGCACCTGTAATATTGTCCTAGTCCCTTGAGCCTGCTGTTCGGATCTCAATGTGCGCTATCGTACATGTGTTCTTTATCCACTTTAGGCTCCAATCGGGAGCTCTGAAAACAACTCCTATTGCTTGACGATAGACATGGTAGGTTTCCATTTGCTCGAGCGTGTTTGTACGCTCAGACCCTTCCGCCCGAATTAGTTATAGGAATCTACGCCACAGAAGTGTTCCTCTTGACATTGACTCCGCATCATCTCCTGCTCTGTGTTCTTTTCTCCGCCCATTTTTTCCTTTGTGGAACGAATTGCTCAAGTGTCGGGAGTCATCTGTCGCGTACAGGCGGAGTGCCGTCAAGTTTGTTTTCACACATTCCAGCGTGTTCGCGTGGTGTCCGTGTTTTGCCGCCTCTGCAGTGCCGTCGTCTGCGTCTCACATCCCTGTTTCTTTGTTCCATCTTTTGCAAAGCCTTTCACGCGACAATAAACATTTGCGCATTTAAGCGATGATATGTTGTGCCTGTGTCAGTGTGTCACATGTGTGAGGGAGCCTTTGCTCTGAGCACAACCTTCGACACAAATGTTATGTACGTAAAATGAGCTCCCCTCACAAAGCGGCGGGGGCCTGGAGTTCGTGGCGATTGATGCTGAAGCTTTTCTGCAGCTTGAAAACACACGGCGGGAGAGAATACAAGAGCACAACGAATTACCGCTGTGTCTGCGTCCGCTGCGTGTTGTGAAGTCTAAGGTATTTCAAGCATCGAACGTCACACAAATGGCCTGCATCCAATCGTTATTCGTTTGAAGCTATGCATTAAGCTTCGGGACAAAACAGTAAAGTTTTTTTTTCATTTCATGCGGCTTCTTTTCATATCTACTGCTGTGCCGTCTCTAGGCCTCTCACTGAGTGGCTGTGAAGTAGCATCTTTTACAGCGTTAATGACACCCGATGTTTTTCACCAAGGACTTTATTGTTCGGGCGATAATTTTAGTGTTGAAGTAGCTCCTCTTGGAGGGAAGCAGTTGAGAGAAGGCGCAAACATGGAGTTACAAGATATGACTAACTCAGAAATGTATGGTAGCTTCCCGTTCCAATTCCTATCTTTGGTGCGTTGCTGCATTATTCCTGTTTTTTTTTTTCAGTTACTCTCTGTAAATAGTATGTGTCGCATTCGGTTGTCTCGCACAAAGGAAACAGGGCTTGAGAACCTCTGTTTATTTTAGGATAGCCTAAATATCTTAAAATGGCTGGCTGCGTGTGAGTTTGTGCGTGTTTACGTGAAAAGCGTGGAAAAAAGATACGACGCAATACAGGAGGCACCATTAGCGAAATATCGGTGTATCATGTGTTGCGTCCGTTCCTTCCCGCCTTTTCCGCTGGAGTTGGTCTCGGAAAAGCATTGTTCATAATCAATTGACGCCATCTAGCATTATTGAGCGTTTTAGAAAGAATTTGAAAATTAATTTGCCTAGAACGTAGGAAACATCCAGAAAACGTGAAAGCTTCGATAGCCATGGAGGTATTTTTTTCTTTATTGCCGGTGAACAATACATACGCAGAAATAAAAATCTCTAGCCATACTTTGGCCGAGACAATAGGTATTGAGGGCTGTTCCAGTTGGTTTGTAATGAGAACAGAAGAGAAGCATGGAGGAGCTTCTTTGTGGCCATAGCGGAAAACACACAACCCTGAAGACACTGTTAAATTAATAAAAAAATGGCTGTGGTTTAGCTCTGGTTAAACCTCGGGTGACCCGTTTCGTGGCTATATGCCAGTTATTGTAGCTCTATTTCATTAACAGTTCAGTCAGCGCGTGCCGCATGTATTTCTCCCGATAGCAAACAAATGCACTTTTGGTTGGTTTGGTATAAGGGGCTCTAACGTCTCAAAGCGACTCTAGCTATGAGGGACGCCGTAGTGAAGGGCTCCGGAAATTTCGACCACCTGCGCAGACATCGCACAGTACACGGGCGTCTAGAATTTCGCCTCCATCGAAATTCGACCGCCGCGGCCGGGATCGAACCCGCGTCTTTCGGGTCAGTAGCGGAGCGCCATAACCGCTGAGCCACCGCGGCGGCACACCACATATAGTGTTCACTTTGTTAAATCTATTATATTGCGAAAGAATTCACAGATTGGCAAAGTCTAATTTTGGCAATAACCCGGGTCAAATTTGGAGGTCGCCATCGTGTCGGGCTCGCTCAATTACGGTGGGAAATTGATTTTGGCCCAAATCGGCCAAGGTAAATTTCGGGGGTGGCCCGGGCCAAATTTGGGTGTCACCATCGTGTAGGGCATGGCCAGTTATGGTTAGACATCTGACGTTTAACTTAGGGCTCTTACTAGGCGGCTTTGCAAGGTCACATCAAGGTCAAATTTGTGCACATCCAGGAGATAAACTTTTGCATCTAGTAGAGCTATCGCTCTAAAATGCTGGACGTAATAGTTGAGCGCATACGCGGCCAGGTGAATGTGGGGCACTCTATTGCTGGACGTTGAGAACCTGTCCGAAACGTTGTGGCGAAGGTAAGCTACTCTTGCTTCCGTGTGTATGCGGTCTTGGGCAATATTATTATTTTTTCTTTTTATTTTGCCGAGACTGCTTTACGCATGTGGTCTGTGTCAGAGTATTTGAAATATTATACGCTCGTTACCAACCAGCATTTAATCACAACACGCGAGGCTAAAGACGATTCAGCCAAGTCGAAAGATAACACCGAAGATCAGTTACCGGTAAAATCACTTTTATGCTCAGCCGCCAGACTGCGACCGTATAGTTTGGACAAATGACAAAAGGGCTGCCTTCGAGCAGTAGCCCATCCAGCAGCCCCACGCCATCGTCATCCCACGGTCGCAGTGACCGTGCGACCCAAAGGCGGACAGTGTTGCGTCGCCATAAAGCGTTGCCGCGAACGTGCTATGCCGTCGCGTACACGTGTGGCGCACGTAGCGGGTGGAGCACGCGGCGCTTCATTCGGGCTCCTCGACGCCGAAGAGCTTGTGCAGCGCCACGTGTCCGAAGTCGACGACGGACACGACGCCCACGTTCCGCAGCTCGACCAGCTTGGGTTTCAGCAACCTCATCGGGTACAGCGGGTCACGGATCTTGAAGCGGATCACGTTCTGCGGGAAAAGAGCGCACTTCAGTGCTGAGGAGACTTTGTAACCTGGTGTGACTTTAGACACCGCCCCAGATAAGGAGGTCACAAGGGTAGACGGACGGACGGACGTAAGCCTCAAGGAGGCTTTGCTAAGGGTGGGAAAATCGCTACATGATCACAATCATTTTGATAGAGGGCGATATTTTTGAAAGTAGAAGGAAAGACAACCACACCGCCTGTGGGATCCGAACCCACAACCTTCGCTTGTCACCTGCGGTGTTCTGCCAACCGGCTACAGCAGCGGCTGTCTCTTCCGCTTTCAACTCCCCACACTCCTCGTTGCGCATCTACACCCATGTCCACTTGGACGAATTTACCACGTGACGCACCGACAACCGCTCCTCCACGGCCCACACTACATATACCGCACACGCTGTACTGGCAACCATTCTGACCAGTATGTTGCCCAGGTTCAGCTTGAGATTGTCGACGTACCGCGAAGGCGACGATGTCTGCCCAAGAGAAAGCGCTGTAAACCCTAGCTGCGATAAGTAGCCCGTAAAGTTCGGTGAAAGAAAGGCACAGTAACGTCTCAGTATTGGTGGACATCGCAGCAGCGCCTCGGGTTCTTTCACGTGCACTGATGACGCAATGGATACGATTGTAGCGTTAAACGTTGTCAAGTTCATTTTCCAATGGCGGCCTGTTCGGAGCCAGAGATTCTTAGCACCCTTCGCTACGCCACAGGCTGACCGCCGCCTCGGTCAGATGCTCCGCCTCCGCTGGGGGGGGACTGAGGGCCGAGGGTTAATTAGTTTGTTCATAAAAGGTATGTGGCAAGTACTACACCAGGGTGGCCAAATCCTGTTCTAGTAAGGGAGTGCGTTGCCGACTCTGGTCACTGAGATAAAGCCGCCCCAGGCCTGGTTATGCAATTCCATCGGCACGCGGATTGCAATTGCTGAACCCACCATTAAGGCAGCAATAAAGTTCCAATAAGGATGGATGTCAAGCAGAGAGACACGATCTCTCCAATACTATACACCGCCTGTTTAGAGGCGGTATTGAGTTTCCTGGATTAGGAACAGTTGGCGATAAGAGTTAATAAAAAAGTACATCAGTAATACGAGATTCGCTGATTACGTTGCCTTGCTAAGTCACTCAAGGGGCGAATTTCAATGCACGGTCAATGACAGACAGGCAAAGCAGAACAGTGGGTCTAAAATTTAATATGCAGAAAACTAAAGTAATGTTCAACATTCTCGGAAGGGAACGGCAGTTTCAGATTGGTAACAAGACGCTGGAAGTGGCAAGGGAAAACGTCTACTTGGGGCAGATAGTGCCCGCCGATCCGGACCACGAGAGTGAAATAACTAGAAAATAAGAATGGGCTGGAGCACCATTTGGCAGGTACTCTCAGATCATGAATTGCAGCTTCGCAAAACTCAAGAGAAAGTATACAATAGCTGCATCTTACCGGTACTCACCTATCGGGCAGAACGTGGAGGCTAACGAGAGGTGTTCAACTTAAACTGAAGACAACCCAGCGAGATATGAAAAGGAAAATTACAGGTGTAATGTTAAGGAACATGAAGAGGGCAGTGTGGGTCAGGGAACCAACGCGGATTAATGACATCCTAATCGAAATCAAGAGGACGAAATGAGCATGGGCAGGGCATGTAATGCGAAGGCAAGATAACCGCTAGTCATAAAGGGGACGGACTAGACTCCAGGAGACGACGAGCGTATAGCATGGAGCGGGAGAAAGTTGGATGGGCAGATGAGGTTAAGAAGTTTGCAGCGGCTGAGGACAGGGCTAATTGGAGAGATACGGGAGAAGCGTTTGTCCTGCAGTGGGTTCAGGCTGATGATGATGACGATAACGCTCAGCATACGGGTGTCTTTTGCACTTCTCTCTCGCATCAAGTTGTCAGGCAACTACAGCTCAGCCTGACGCCTCGGCAGAGTTAGCTTGGCTACTCAGCCGGAGCACCCGGGTTCGAACCCTGCCGCGGCGGCCGCGTTTCGATAAAGGCGAAACGCATTGGCGCCCGTGTGCTGTGCGATGTAAGTACACGTTGAATATCCCCAGGTGGTCGAAATTATTCCGGAGCCATCCAGTACGGCCTTCTTTCTCCTTTCCCCTCTGTCACTCCCTCCGTCCCCCTTCCCTCACGGCGCAGTTGAGTTGTCCACAGAGATCTGAGACAGTAACTGCGCCATTTCCTTTCCCCAAAAAGCAGCAAATTTCTGAACGCAGTCTCCCAGCGGCGCAGCTGGCAGACTCTAGTAGCTGGTGCCTCAGAGCGCAGGGTTAGGTGGTGGAGTGGAGTCACGAGGTAAAGCGCAGTGACCCACGGATAAACACCTGAACCACGCCATGAGCAAAATAACGAACGAGAGAGAGAAAGGTGAAAGGCGGCAGAGAGGAACCTGCACCGTGCTGCGTATTAATCTACACCACCCGGGCTTCTTTAACGTGCATTCACGTCGCACAGCAGAGGGGCTCGTTCAACTGTGCGTGGAGGAGCTGTGCAGTACCTTGTGCCGGCTGACCACCTGCGCCTCGCCCTCGAAGATTTCGTTGACTCGGTTCAGGAAGGCGGCGAGCACGGGGGGCTTCTCCTCGGAGCACATGGTCACGGTGACCACCATGCCCATGAAGAAGGTGTTGCGCAGGTCGGGCACCGAGCCCACCCACGTGCTCTCGCCGCGGCTCAGCACGAAGACGCGAGAGCACAGCGCCAGGCACTCGGGAATTCTGTGGAGGGGAGAGGCGTAGCAGGCTGGCCTTATTCCGCCGCCAAACGTCATTTTTCGGCACACTCTGGAAACTCGCCTGTACGTGCATGCAGGTAGAACCAATATGAAATGGACAATAGATTTGCACACAAAGACAAAGTTTTTTATTGCTGTACTGAAGTTGTTATTGCTGTTGCTCCCACAGAGGCGAACTATTACATAAACAAACTACGCTTCTCAGTGGTGCTTACAGGATTGCCGCTAAATAGGTGCTTATTATGTGTTCCCTCCACGGTGCGTATCTGCGCGTATCTGCAAATAATAATTTGTCACAAGGTAGGCTGTCGCAATAAAAAAAAAGTACATTCGTGTCATGCCCACTGCATTCGTTGTACACACAGCGCTCTAATGCTCTTAATCTTGTCTTTTGCTTGCGTGCTCGTGCATCTTGCCACCCTTTAAAGCTTGACGTAAAAGCAGGAAGGACAAACGACAGGGCACTGCTTCGAGTTTTAGTGCGAAGGCACTACTCCTGACGTATACCAGCCTCGAGCAAGAATCTTGTCTTGTGCTCCGAACTAACCGGAGCTTACCCGAGTAAGCTCGGCCCGAGCTTAACCGAGTAAGCTCGGGTAAGTTCGGAGGAGCGTTGCACCAGCTGTAGCCAATGGGAGGAGGGCGTCGCGCCACCTAGGTCACGTGACCTTGTATTCGCCACGATCTACGAATATTAAGTAGAGAATTACCAATTCTCCAATTTAAGAATTCATTCACAATTCTTTCATTTTTTTCAAGACGTCTTGTAAAGTCGTGACTATATATAGCTATCCCCAAACCAGGATTTCATCTTTTGCGCCCACTGGCCGTTTGATCCGCGACGCTCACAGCGTGGTGGCGAGGACGACCGCCTGGTCGTTGGCGCTGGAAAAGGCGTCCAGGGTCTGCCACATCTTGCGCGCCGAGATGGGGTCCACGCCGCTCGTCGGTTCGTCCAACAGCACCAGGCGCGGGGCACCCAGAAGCGCCATGGCCAATCCCAGTTTGCGCTGGGACGACCGGCTGCGGCCGATGGGACCAGGTCAGGCAACTTCCGTTCGCGCGCCACGTTCTTCGCGCACCCTTCCAACAGTGCCTAGCGCATTTGGGAGTTATGTGCTCGCAGAGTTGTGAAAAAAAACGTCATCGACACGCTGTCTGAAAGATGCCCGCTTAACAGCGACAGCTGTTAAAAAGCCCATTCCTTGGGTTTAGCGTCGGCGTTGTAGTATTCGGTGTAACCAGATGGTGGGAGTGTGGTTACCGTGGAAGGAGGAGGACGAGGATGTCATTGACGTCACTCAACGCTGCACTGGGATTGATGCGAACTCAGTGACGTCACGTATGGCGGCGTAGTTCCTCTCGCTCGTAACTCTTTCCACTGCTGTGGACACCTTCCGAAACACATACATAGACATCTTTAGCCGCCGCGGTGGCTCAGTGGTTATGGCGCTCGGCTGCTGACCTGAAGGACGAGGGTTCGATCCCGGCCGCGACGGTCAAATTTCGATAGAGGCGAAATTCTAGAGGCCCGTGTACTGTGCGATATCAGTGCACGTTAAAGAACCCCAGGCGGTAGAAATTTCCGGAGCCCTTCACTACGGCGTCTCTCATAGCCTGAGTCGCTTTGGGACGTTAAACCCCCACAAACCACAGACCAGACCTCATCTTTCAGAATCAGGCCTTAGTCCGAAACCTCGAACACATCTCCTGCTATTTCTCAGATCAGAAGGCTTCCGTCATGACTATCAAAGACTGGGAGAGAAGTGCCATGCACTTGAACAGCGAATGTGTCTGAAAAATATGAGTGGTCTATAACTGTACATATATACATCTCTCTCTCAAATTCTTTACTTGAATATATCACGAAATGAAAATACCTACACAGCTGTCACTATAGATCTCGCTTGCAACTAATGTCGCGGGTGCCATCACTTAGCACCCTGCATAGTTTCTATTGTAAAGCCGTCCTCAGACCTGTCCAGACCGCTCGAACTCCGTGACATCTGCGTTCTGCAGCGCGCAGAGCGACGTCTAGCGACTGCGCCTCGTTCGGGATTGTGCATCTGAGGGTCGTCTGAGCATCACACATGCGCTATCTCGAACCAGCGCTGCCGCTAGACGTCGCTCTGTGCGCTGCGGAGCGCAGACGGCACGGAGCGCTCTAGACAGGTATGTGGACGACTGTACAAGTGGCGATAAGGGTATCAAACTGACTCAGAGTTTCACCGTGCCCCTAGCTCTCAGATGCGCAGCCGCTGACGTAGCATTTTTGCTGAAGCGCGCGCCGAGACGTGTTATCTCAGCTTTGGTTCTGCTGCCTATACAGCGCCTTCACCGGCGATTGTTTGCGAACGCGGCTGCGGTCCAGCGCGGCGATAAAGATGAAGGCAGTGTAGTCAGTGTGGCGGCGCATGTTGAGATGCAGACTGTATCAAACCAGGCGTTATCCGTACGCGTCGCGCATGCAGCCAAAAGCTGGCCTTTCGAGCGCTCTAGAGAGAAGTGCTGACGGCTGTACGCGTAGCTTGATACAAGATTAACGTCAGTAAAGGTGAGAATGGAAATAGTACGTTTTGCACAGTTCAGTTCATACTGTCCTGCGCTGCACTATAGATTGACATCAACAGCGAGACGAAAGAACGATACGAACACAGAGAGCTGATAATTTATAGTTTTACCCCCCCGGAGTAGCGCAGTACTGGAGGTAACTTATGCGCATGCGCACGGAGATAGCCATCGCGTTCGGTGAACACGTCTTACTTCACTCCAAAACCGACTACATGAAGGCTCATTAAACCCCGTATGGACATGGAAGAATTGACCAAGCCACAGGATACCCGCTCGACATGCTTAGCGAGAACTGTGCAAGCGACCCAGTTTACCTGAGATTTTTTCTAGCGAAAGGCGTGAACTGTAAACTGGCTATCCCATGCCTACAGCCGAGGCGAGCCCGTACCAGTAGTGCATCGCAGGCTTGTCGGCCTCCCAATCCAGTTCGACGAGTCGGAGCAGGTGCTCCACCAGCAGGCGCACGTTTTGCGCGGGTAGCAGCCTCAGTGTGGCCAGAAGGTACAGGTGCTGCCGGGCCGTCAGCTGGGGCACGAATCCACCGTCGCTAGGCTGCGTTGGGGCAGGAATAAGTTCGCGAGCATCTGCGCGCCGAAGCACGACGCTCTGGGCACTGCCTCGGTGCACAGCTCTGCATGTACATACAGCTTCGACCGCCTGACCCGCCGCGGTGGCTCCGTGGCTTTCGGGCTATGGCTGAGCCTGAGGTCGCAGGTTCATAGGCCTGATGCTGCGGCCGCATTTTAATGGAGGCGAAACGCAAGGGCGCCTTTCTGCTGTGCGATGTCAGCTGACGTCAAAGAACACCGCGCGATCAAAATTGATTTGGAGCCCTCCACTTTTTTTCGCTCCCTCCTCCACACTTCCCGCAGAGCGCTGTTCAGGTGTGTACCAAAATTGGGATAATTATTGCTCCTTTCTTTTTCTTAATAATAATAATAATTGGTTTTGGGGGAAAGGAAATGGCGCAGTATCTGTCTCATATATCGTTGGACACCTGAACCGCGCCGTAAGGGAAGGGATAGAGGAGGAAGTGAAAGAAGAAAGGGAGAAGAGGTGCCGTAGTGGAGGGCTCCGGAATAATTTCGACCACCTGGGGATCTTTAACGTGCACTGACATCGCACAGCATACAGGCGCCTTAGCGCTTTTTCCTCCATAAAAACGCAGCCGCCGCGGTCGGTTTTTTCTGGAAAGCATTTTCTATACCCACTGGGGTCGCTCCGTCGATCACCCAGGCACGTATTAAAGAGTGCCAATTCAGCTGCCGACTATACTCGGGGGCGGAAGCGACGACGGCGAGGCTTCCACAAGCGCGGTCTTATCACGCGCTCACGAGGGAGAGAGATAGCCATTTAAGCTGGCGTCACGCGCGCGTACTTTCCCCTGCGCAGCCAACCAGAAACCAGAGGTGACAAGGCTCTCGGACTGGCGATTACTGCGCGCGCGTCACCGTCATCGGCGCGAAGAAAGGGGTTCTTTGTAACCTGGAATCCGACGAGGTTGACATATCCGGCCCTGCGGGAGCGCAGGTCCTGACCGTAGATGGTGCTGGACCCCGCCGTCGGCAGCAGCTCCCCGGAAAGCATGCGCAGCGTGGTCGACTTGCCCGAGCCGCTCTGGCCCAGCAGGCCGACGCATTCGCCCTCGCGCACGCTCAGCGACACGTCGCGCACTGCCACCAGGGGGCCGAAGCAGCGCTGCAGGCCGGCCGCCTCCAGCACCACGTTCGACGGGGGCTGCAAACGGGGCAGAGCAGCGCCAGACCGCGAAAGGTAATGAGTGCTCTTCGAAGCTTTGTTGGTGTTGCCTGGTGTTCGGCGTGATATGCTTTCAGCTCTCGTTGTCGGCGCGCCGAAAACTTTTAGTTCACCCGGGCTACGCGGTGCTACGTGCTGCGCTGGCGCCGGAGCAGCGCATCCGTCAACAACAGCGCCTTCGTGGTCCCGCAAGGGGCGCGGCTATCGCGCGACAGCGCCGCGTGAATTGCCCTCATTATGCAATGCGCGCGATCTTAGATCAAAGGTACCGTGGCGTCGTCCATCGGCATGGCTAGTAACCAGCTCCGATTTGTTGGTTTTTTTTTTCAAGCGATGTTTATTGCCTCAGGGCATAAAGGTTATGAAATGAGAAATGTTATTCTTCGACGTGGTGGTTGACGGAGGAGGTGCCGGGTGCGTCCGGCGGCGGCGAATGGCACAGTGTTCTGAGTAGCACGTGCTGGCACCATTCCCTCTTCTGCACGAGGCGAGCGCTGGTAGCCATGGATAAAAAACGGAAAACCGGGCGCTGTCGGCCAGGTATTGCACTGCCTCCGGAATCGGCCCGGGGCATATTAACACGCGCCTGGCTCGGCTTGAGCCAGTAGGCAGGCCCGTGCACATTCCTTTTCTTCTGTTCCTATCAGCAGCAGCGCTGTCACTTGTGAAAAAGAGATAGAAGTGGCCGATGATGGACGCTCTCCGAGAATTGCGTGCGGCTGTCAGTATTCAGTAAAGTACAAAGTTGGCCCAGTTGGTAACGCTCCATCTAAAAACGCCGCACAAAAGAACATGAAAAACACGGGGAGAATAGAACGGACAAGAGCGCTCGTTCTGTTCTCCCTGTTTTTTCAGTGTTTTTTGTGCGCCGTTTTTAGATGGCTGTCAGTACATCTATGAGCCGTCCTGGAATACGGCACGCCTTTCCAGCAGTGCATTAAATGCTTAGATCTACTCTCGGCGAGGAGATAGTCTGTGAATTTTTACTCTGTGGAAAGCCTAGCGAAATTAGGAGATTAAGAGATCCCGCTTCGTCGATCAACTCGGCTTCGCCCTGCCTACTGCGAGCCGTCCTTGTTAGCTTAGTTGATAAAGCTACTGCCCGGCAGACAGACAGTGGTACCGTGTTCTCGAGCGGTTTTCTCACAAAAGCTGCTTCCTTAATGGAGGACGTGGGGGAGAGGGTGGTCGCTTACCCCTCTGCTATCTTTTAACTCGAGAATGACGTAGACTAGCGATGACAGGAGATGTGTCCAGCTACAAATTCCGTCAGACAAGTCAGTTTTTGCTGCAGCAAACTTAACTGGATTGCAAAACAATCATCTCTTAAGAACAGCGCCATGGTGCTAGGACGGAGGAGGCGCACCTTTAAAATCCGGCCCTGCGTCGGCTCGCGACAAAATGCTCCCTAGAACTCAGCTACACGTTCGAAGCGCGCCATCTCTTCAGAATGCCGTCTTCTATCCCGTTATTCTAACACTTTGGTTCTACTCTCGAATGCATTTGTGTCGCACCCGAGGCGAGGAGAGCATCTGCTGGCTGGGGGCCGGAACCGGGGACAGGGTCGGCGAGCGCATGCTGCCGCCCAAGGACGCGGTGCGCCCGGCCGAGCCGGTGACGAGCGGCTGCTGCGAGCCCGAGGCCCTGGCGCCGAGTGGCGACCGCATGAGGCCGCTCGCCTCGATGGCGGCCAGCGCCTTGCTGGTGGCCGCGGTTGCCGGCCGCCAGCGCGCGTTGGTGAGCCGGTGCACCAGCGGCACCAGCACAGCGTCGCCCAGGAACGACAGCAGCAGGCACACCAGGCCACAGGCCAGCAGCAGAGTCAGGTCGTGGGCGATGCTCGCTTCGTCGGACAGCAGGTCCTCCCAGCTGGGCACCGGCTGCGGGCATGCCGCCGATCTCAACACGCGGTTCTGCGAACTGGACTGCGACTTGAACGACGAAAATAGCGCAGAATCGAGACTGTTCCTCAGACGAAGGCAGTACGCTCCTGTCTACGTCGCTTATTTGCTGTCCTCTCCAGCACTATTTTCGTCGCTCTATAGAACGCCTGATCACCTGGCCCCTCAATATTCATAATTAGGGGTTCTGAACGAGCGGCGGATAAGCAATTATGCGAATACGGGGGCCGTATATTTCAACATCTTTACCGCTTGATTTCCACATGATATACACATGGCCTCTATGATGTCATACGGCATTACTTTGGTACATTTGTACACGATGTCCATATCGCCTGCACAGACTCCGTAAGCTCCACATGGTATCCATGTCAGCCGCTCGGAAAGCATACCATTATATAAGCATATGAAACCTCCCACCAGGGCTCAATCTATCGTCTTGTTAACAGAAGTGCGAAGCCGCTTGGGAATGTTGCGACTTACACGCTTCCGCAAGCGCTACTTCACTAGCAGTCTTGAAAAGCCGATGGATCTAACCTCGACCTTTGAACCTTGACTCAGAATCCGGTGGATGAATGGATGGATGGAAAAAAACTTTATTTGCAACAAATTTAGACTGTTCTTGACCCTTACGGATCACTGGGTGCCGGGGTCGATCCTTGGTTCAGGATGCCGCACTTGACTGCTGCCATCGTGGCTCGTCACAAGGCTACGTGACCTCTCTCGACCAAAAATCGTGGCTCACTATGGCAGGTGGGACACCTGCATTTACGGACGGACGGACGACGGCTTTTCTCGACAACACCTCCAATGCTATCGCATTAATTAATTCATGGTATACGCTCGGAGGGGGCTGCCGTGTTTGCTCTTTCTGCTGTGCTTTTCTCATGGAATCCCGATAGAAGGTCCTGAATTTGATCAAGGCTATCTTATTCTCCCTTGTCTGCTAGTTTTTGCACTTCGTCATCGTCTTCTTCCAAGCTACACTTGGATAAAAATGGATCGTCCTACCTACGTGGCCATGTATGCGGTGTGTCCTTTGTAATATTGGCGAGCTTAGGTTGTTCCCCGGGTCCCACCGTTATTCAGGTGAGGTGTCGTCTGTCTGTCAACGCAACGATGCACAGAAGTGTGCGGACACGGACAAGTGAGCGTTAAATGATTCCCATGCGTGAAGAGCCCCGGAGTGCTCCTCGCGGCTCCCCCAGCGCACCGTGTCCTTGAGTCCCTCGGCCTCTGGGCAGCAGACAGCCAGCGAGGCCCTCCGCGTCGGCAGCCGCGGCACCATCTGGCGGCACAGTGCGAGCCGCTGCTCGGTGGGCATCTCGCACAGCTCGCCCAGCGCCTGCAGCCGCAACAGCCGCACTAGGCTGGCGCTCAGTGCGGCCGAAGGCACGGCGCGAGCCGCCGACGTCAGCGCTCGGCCGGTGGGAGCCGTGTCTGGACCCTCGGCGTCCCACACGAGCTCCAGCATCGTCGGAACCACGCCTGGGAGTGGCAGCAGCAGTTTTACTCGAGAGAGAGAGTTGGCAAAGGGGACGCGTCGGCCACGTAAAATGCCGCATTCGAGTGGGGTGCCTGTACTACGGCTGGAGGAAATGAAAGGCACAGAGTAGAGCGATACCAGCAGGACGGCAGGAGGATGGCGAATGCTAACCAGCTCATAGCACCTCCAGGAGGCCTTTTTTTGTGGGAGACGGATCACATTTATTTCACCACGGATTCCGCCGCTGAGTGCATTGATAGTCAGCTCGTCTGCTGTCTTCCTCACATCCTGCCCTCGTTGTGTTAGCGCTGTGCCACATGGTCCAGAAGAGAGGAGGGGACATGCATTTGTCTTAGTCTGGGTCCCGCAAGAAGACAAAGCCTTTTGTCCTAACTCTGTGTCAGCAAACTGAGGCTTCCTCCTCTGCGCTTATTCAGACTTGTCATTCGCTGTACCATCTATGCTATTTGCAGCAGCCAGCTACCATTAATTGTTTGCATATACATAGGTGTCGTTACAGCGGGCTTTTGAAATTATTCGATGTAGAACCTTCTCTTCAAGGCCGTTAAAGCTGCTTCTTTTCGGCCTGTGACAGTGGACTGTGCGGTAAAGCGGACGTTTTTCGCGCGATGGAGTGCAATTAAAAGACGATTTATTACTAAAATTAGCTAATAAACTTGCTATTCTTTTGGTATTTGGTCGCGAGTTTAAATTGCGACATTCAGCACCACCAACATTGAAGAAGAGATCAGTCTTTATAACATCGAAATCGGCACAGCGGCTCGAGGTATCGAAAATGATAAACACGCCTTTGAAAACTCGTTAGGTTGGCTTTCCCATATTCCACATTGATCAAACGGCGTTGCTCGAATTTTTAATCCATGAAATACTTGTGCAGTTCATGTGTTTCGAGAGGTAAAAGATGTTTACATTGTTGGCGTGACGACACCACGTGCAGCGTGGGCTCACTTTCGATGTTGATCGCACTCAAATTCTCAATACAATCTTTTACCTAAAACCAAGAAATATTAAGTTAGGCATTTCATTTTTTTAATTAATCGTCTTTTGATGGCACTTCATCACATAAACCGGGTGTTACAAGGAAGACGTGGGCACCAGAAAACCGGTTAATCACATTAACTGGTAAGCTGGTTAAAAACTTTCAATAATTAACTTTTTAACTATTAGAGTTAGGCGCCTAGTTGTATGTAATTAGAGATTTGTAGCCGGTCGTTATTATTAGCCATATCAGTCTTTAGAATTTCGAAAATGCGATTACCCTTGGTGCTGTGGCTCGACAAAATTTGGCTTTTTCGACTAGTTACGTGCACTGGAGTGGTTGCTTTGCCCGCATACTTTCGAAAGCGCATGCATTTTCGCCCAATGCAGCCAAGTTTTGTCGAGCCACAGCGGCGAGTGTAGTCGCGTTTTCTAAATTCCAAAAACTGATATGGCGGTTACTAACGGCTGGCTACAAATCTCTAATTACAATTAGACGCCTAACTCTATAATAAAGTTAATTATTGGAAGTCGTTAACCAGCTTACTACTTAATGATTCACCGGTTTTCTGGCGTCCGCCGACCCTGGCAATACAATGCTGCCAAAGCCCATTTTTGCCTAAAAGAACCGATTGTTGAACATTACTAAGTCTTCCTTGTAACACCTGGAACAACGTCCGCCTTGCCGTAAGTACAATCTCCCTGCACAGAACGAACCGACGTGTAGAATAATTTTAAACACCCGGTGTATGTATATACCTCACAGTCTGGCATTGCGGGCGGCCTTGGTGTCTGTGGATGTAATGAGGATGTGCATGCATTGCCTACGCATTGTTGATGAGGCGTACTCTTGTTATTCTTACGCTTCTACAAGACAGCATCATTATCGCTTCCCCTCAGGCTCTATAAAAGCGAGGCACCAACTCCGCCCTTCTTTCATGCCCGTTAGGAAAAGGCCTCGAATCCCAATCCCATCACACTGCATACCAGATTTTTATAAGTTTGCACCGACATGGGCCTATAGTAACACCTGTTTGCTTGATAAAATAACTTCGTGCAGTGGCGACATTGCTTAGCACTTCTGTCGCACCTATACTTCAACCAATTTTGCCAAACTTGCGTAGTCCCGCAAGTACTATCGGCGTCAAATGGAACGCGAGCAGCGGAAGCGCGTGGACAAAGATGTATTCCACGCCGTCTGCCTGTCGACCTCCTAGGCAGTCGCGCTCTTCCGGCTTGCGATTGTTTTGCTGCTGTTTTCATCGACAGTCGTTTTCTCGCCTTGCCCCTGGAGCGCCACATTTTTGTTGGCGGTAGGGCGATAAAGTTCTGCTCACTGCCAGAAACAAGCGATTCAGCGACGACCACGTTGGACACCGACCGCACCGCGATGGGTCCTTTTTTCACTGTTCGCGTCGCAAGCAGACGCTGATAACAGGGCAATGATAGAAACAAAATCAAAGTGCTGCATGCCAGGGAGCTGAGCGCGCTCGCTTCACCCACGTGACCTACAGCCGCCGGTGTCAGCGAAGATCGCTAGAAAGCACAAATGGGGCGCTCCAGTGGCAAAGCGAGAGAATGACCGTCGAAGAAAACAGACGCGAAACTACCGCAAACCGGATGAGCGCGTCCATCTCTGACGACGACAGGCAGACGGCGTAAGCTGGACCTTTGACCACGCGTTCCGCAGTTCACATTTCATTTGACTCCGATAGTACATATTTTTTTTTTTGTGAACTGCTTGCGGGAAGAAAAGCTGCAACTAAATTTGAATTACAGGACGCATACGGGATGACATTTTACTAGCTACGGGACACAATTTCCTAAATTCTCTCTGCTCTTAAATACTAAGCAATAGTGAAAAGGTTATGGGAGTTCTAAGAAGACCGGCTTCTTTTAACTTTATTGAAAACTCGTCTGAAAAGCAATTACTAATAATTACCACTTGTCCTATCCAAAATCGCCACTTAACTTCCCTTAAATGCGGCTATAATCGTGCGAAGATGTGCAGGCAACACGCCACCGGGCGACTTACCGAATGCGAGGCTGATGAAAATGATGGTGACTTGGCAGCCGTTGGGGAAAACCCTGCTGAGGAGGTGCGCGGCTGGAACGGCTGCCACACCGTACGCCAGAAAGAGTGCGAGTGCTGCCGCTGCGAGGAAAAGAATAAAAAAAAATGGCGAACGACCTATCGTGGGTTAGGCCAAGAGCGAATTAGCGGCACTGGCACTTCTGTTTTCACTTCGGTTTTGGTTTGAGGCTCAATTTTCGAGGTAAAGAAAGCTTCATACAACGATCGGTGAAATTCGACTTGACCTCTTCCTTAAAAGACTACAGCTACCAAGTTTTGCTTTCAGATTTTCTTCTTTAAAAGGATCCGTTATACATGGATCACCACGTGATATTCGCCTACGACCGCTAAATAATATATAATTATAATTCTTCCTGATGCTTTTTGGATTTCCGTCTCATGAAGCGACAAAGCTGTTTAAGTGCTGCAGTGAATCCCCTAAACGTCACTGCCATCGTTCGGCTGACGAAACTGAAACCGAAATGGCATATGACATAAGAAATTCAGTTATAATTTATTCAGCAGTCGTAGGGTAATACCATTCCGGTGATCCATGTATTCTAATATCTAACGCATCATCTGACAGAAGAAAACACCAAATAAAAGTAGGTGTCTATAGTCCTTCAAGAGTAGCATTTGCAAATCTAAAAAAAAATTGGAGGGGACAGTTAAGCCCTGCCTTAAGGATATGATGCGATAGCATTAATAAGTTAATGCCCATATATCTGGAATGGGTCGTTCTCAAATTCACGTTTATAGATCGATGAGAGTCTTCATGCCCCTCCTGGCGCAGTGATGCAGCGGTTAAGCGATGCGCCACATCCCTGCTATGGCAGGTGCTGCCACCGGTGAGGCTTGTAAGAGGCTTCGCGCAGAAAAATGTTTTATGTTTTCTGTGTGTTTTAGTGTTATAGTACTAAACGAAAATGAAATGAAAAGTCGAGATAAACGAAATGATGCCAGGACCGGATTTAAGGGTGACCTCCACTCCCTATCCCTCCAACAAAATATTTTTGCATACGAAAACTATGCTGAGGCTCATTATTTCTCGTCAAAAAAATTCCAAGGAGTACATAGTTCAAATTACCTCCCCCTCCCACACACACACTTTATAGTCCATAAAACCACACCTGATTGGCGCCGCACACCGGTGATCTGCGCATACTTAACTGAAAACTGAGGCTTTGAACGGAGGCTGCAAACAACCATAAGCCGAGCGTCAGATGAAATCCAAATGATTGGAGGCACCGAAGGAGGCGCAGAGTTGCTATAGTGGGACACAGCTCAGCAATGAAAGCGCAAATTGCTCCTCAAAGGAGGACCTCCAGCCAACCGCATCTAACCATTGTCACGACACCATGGTCCACCGCCTTGCACCTGCCGCGACTGCTAACATCTGCACCCTGTATTAACTGCAAGGCGCACCGCAACTGGAGTTGACTACCAAACAGCAGCACCTCAACAGACCCACGACCGTATAATTGCACTAATGAATTGGCCGACCACTCGACCGTAGCAAGCCACACGACGCACACAAGAAGAGGGCTCCCCTGTCCGCGTAGAAGTAGAGGAAGGGCGGCGCCACCGGCACGCAGAAGCCGAGCACGTGCAGGGTGGCGAAGTCCCACAGGAAGTGGCTGAGCCAGTAGTCGAGGCTCAGCAGGCCCGTCATGAGCTGCAGCAGCTGCAGGCCCGAGCGGCCCTCGGCGCTCGCCATGGCGGCGAACAGGCCGCTTGTGGGCGCCAGCACCGCGGACACGGACAACACGCACGCCACCACGGGCACGTCGTTGAAGACGCGGCCGAGGACCCGCTGCGCGCTGGGCGCCGCCTCCCACCGGGCGCCCGGCAGCGGGCCGGCCTGGGCGCGGATGCGGGCACCGCGCACCCGCGACGCGTTGGACAGCTGCGCCGCGTGCAGGGTGGTGAGCGCCGCCCCGCCGGAGGCCCACCGCTCGCCGGACCACCACAGCGTCGCCCAGTGGCCGCTGCCGCCTGCGAGCGAGTAGGTGGCTGAGTTAGCGACCGACCTACAGCGAGTGAGAGGATGCGGGTTACTTGCAAATATATCTCTTTTACACTAAGGGTAGACAGCTGGGCCAGTTGGTTTGCATTATTATGGAACATGGTACCAGCGCAAGAAACAAGGACGAAGGGAGAAGAAAGACAACACGAACACACCACCCAAATACTTCGGAAAGAAAGAAAACCTGCGAAAGTAGCAAAATATGAGAAACCTGTTGAATTAAAAAGCTATAACAAAGTATTGTCATGAAAACTCGGGGGCCTTCTTAACCACATTCTTAAAAGAACAAAATGCGTTACATTCAGGTTGCCTGCTATGGCGTCTGCAAGAGTGTCTAATGTTGAAGCGATTTTCGCGCAAAATCTCCGGTTGGAACCGGTTCCATTGCCCTTATATGGTATGCATGAGTCACCACCTTCTAGAGTGTTCCAATACCTTTCGTTGTATTATCTTATGGGATTATATAATCCATTATAGCCAACCCACTAATGCACCTTAATTCATTTTGTGGGGTGGGCCTAATTCCATAATTTTGGGGCCCTCAGATTTACAAATATGGCGGCGCCCTATCATTGTTTCATCTGTTGTCACGCGGTGTTTATGACGTCACGACCCTTTTGACCAATCGGGTAATTTCGTGAGAGTGAAGCCGGATTTTTTTTGTAAGACGACGACCTAAACGCTGTCGCATTAATAACATGCCAAATGTGTTGTGTTCAGTGGCGCGTAAGAATCTGAGGCTATCAAGCCCAAGCTTAAGGTCTAATGACAAATGAAGTTGATAAATATCCAAATTTTTAAGGGGTCCTCAGATTTTAAGCATTGGCGGTGGCCGATGACTGGCCCACTGGTGGTCATGTGGTGTTTGTGACGTCATGACCCTCTCGACCAATCAGGGAATTTCGTGACAAAGAAGCCGGAAATTTTTTTTGTGAGATGACAGTCTAAATGCTATCGTATTGTTAACTGGTGGCAAATGAAGTTAACTGTCATCGTCACCATCGACATTATTATTACTGTTAATGTTACTGAGGGGACGAATATATGTGTGCGCATATACACTTCCAGAGTTGCGCAGCTTGACCGCGTGAAAAGAGCGCACAGTCTGAAGGTGTCGCTTCGCCTTCTCAGCAACTTCCACTGCCGCATGGCACCAGAAAGTGGTCCCCGACAGTCACCCGGGCCGGCCACTCCCGCGTGGATCTCGACTCCCCAGCCGTGGCGCCGCCACTCGCGCACGTCCAGCGAGCGCAGGTAGGTCTCGGGCTCGGCGTCCAGCGGCAGCCGGTGCTCGACGCCGCTGTCCTCGAGCAGCGCGCGCAGCACGACGCCCGCAAAGCCGGGGCTGGGTCGCCAGTCGGCCACGAAGGCGGCCAGCCCGACGCCGGCGGCGTCCAGGGCCACTCGGCGACCCGAGTCGTACGCGTCCGCGGGGCCGTCCCGGTCTGCCAGCGAGGCGTGCAGCGCGTAGAAAAGCAACCCGCTGGCCAACGCGGCGCACGCCAGCGGCTGCCAGTAGGCCGCCAGCAGCGTCACCTTCTTGCTGGAGAGCGCCAACAAGCGCCGGCTCAGCGCCCACCACAACTGAGGCGCCTGGAGTCGCTCCCGGTGGCGCCGAAGGGCTGCGCACAAGCAGACTCTCCTCCTCGCAAAGACGCCAAGGCCGTGACAAATGGAGGGGCGGCTTGCTTTCTTCCTTTTCTGTGAATGACACTTGTCAGCCCCGCACGGATGTGTAGTTTACAGTATATTGGCACGAACCTGTCTCAATGAACAAACTATTCGTTGTGCTGTAATGCCAGACTTTTATAATGCATCTGCAGGTTGCTCAGTCCGCATGTCGTATATTGTCTAGTGAACTCTCTGATGTTCTCTACCCTGATCACACAAACCTATGTGTCCTGTCATCCCACGGAATACTTTCTAATCAGTAATCCTTGAGGTAAAAAATAGTTACACGGCCGATTTCTCATTGATAAATACAAATTTAAAAAAATAGAACTATGCTTTCCCAGGCTTCACTGACTGTTGGACGCACAAACGCACGCACGCACACGCATGTATTAGACCACCTCTTCACTATAAAAAACGGTCTTCGATCTTGGCTCGCTCTACGTCGACCACTAAGTCTGGGCCCATTATTTGACCCGTCTCAAGTAAACGATACACTGTCGTTACCAAGTGGCAATTTTTCTTTCTTTTTGCATTGAGTTAAGTTTGGATGGAGAAAGCATGTGTTGTAGAACCCACGCCCGTTGCAGGGCCCTTGGGTGCAGACGGACCGGTTTCTGTGAAGGACCCGAAGCCAAGGTCAACGTAGCAATATAAGAAATTGCGGGGCACTGGCGCATGTCAGGCGACGCACCTTCGGGGCTGTAGTCGTCACTCGGTATGCCCGCGTACCTCGGCTCGTGGATGCGATTCCAGATCCTGCGAAGCAGACGACGGCGCGTGCATCTTGGACCGGGGCCTTTGAACGCTATCGTTGAAAACTGTCGCTTTTTGTACTCTCATCTTTTACTCCTATCTATAGTACAACCAGAAAAAAAAATGGCGGTGGTTTAGCTCTGGTTAAACCTGGAGTGACGCAATAGCTACAGCTGGCCGAGTGGAACTTGCTCAGTTGAATTGCAATGTCAGTCCTTTCGTCGCTCCGTTTCGCTGAGCGTTCCTTCACCGTTGTTCCACTTGACACGGCGCATGCGCACAGCTGCGGCAGCTCGGTTTCGCCGGCGCGCCGCGCCGCCGGCAGAAGCAGCTGCTCCGCACCACGTGGCTGGTCAAATGACCAGCCACGTGACAAACCACGTGATCAGCCACGGCGCCGCGCCGCCGGCACGCTGAAGGCTCGAAATGCTACCTTAATGTAGCTATCGCTGCAAAACTGAGTGCAGCGTACGTGTTATGGGCTGCTTCGCTGCTGCCAAGCGGTGCTGGCGGTCACGTGTACCGGGTTATCTTTGCCGCTTTCACCGTTATCTATTTCGTTTCTTGATATTTTTCCTCGCCAACGACAAACGCCGTCAAACGCTCACTGACCCCAGATGCTTCCGCGCGCTAAACTGTACCAGCTTCTAATTTAACAGTGACATCGTTATCATCAGCCTGACTACGCCCACTGCAAGACAAAGGCCTCTCCCACATCTCTCCAATCAACCCTGTCCTTTGACAGCCGCGGACACCCCATCCCCGCAGTCTGTTACCATTAAGGACCACTGGTTATCTTGCATTCGCATTACATGCCCTGCACAAGCCCTGTTCTTCATTTTGATTAGGATGTCATTAACCTGCGTCTGTTCCCTGCCCCACTCTGTTCTCTTCCTGTCTTTTAACGTTGCACCTATCACTGTCCTTTCCATAGCTCGCTGCGTTGTCCTTGACTTAAAGTGAACCCTTTTCGTTAGCCTCCATGTTTCTGCCCCTTAGGATAGTACCGGTAAGGTACAGCTGTTACATGCTTTTATCTCAGAGATACTGGCAAACTGTCATTCATGATCTGAGTACCTGCTAAATGCGCCCCACCCCATCAATCTTATTCTTCCAGTTATTTCACTCTCATGGTCCAGATACACGGTCACTACCTGCCCTAAGTAGACATATTTCCTTACCACTTCTAGCGCCTCGCCACCAACTGTGAACTGCTGTTCCCCTGCTAGAAAATGAGCGGCGTACTATCGTCATGAAACATTGGGTGGGTTGGAACAAAGTGGGTCGGGAGCCCCTCAGGCAAATTCAAACCATGCGAGCAGTTGAATGTTCCACTGTGTTCCTATGAATCGAGCATATGGCCGACCAGCATGCGTGCTGGCATTAGCATGCTAAGCAGAGAGCCTAATTTTGTTACCTCTTTTAAAAGCCTATGATGGCATTCCCCAAGTAATGGCAAGAGCAATGCAATGCATACTGATTTTTCTCAAAGTACCGTCGTAAATTCCAGGTATGAGAAGGTTCTTGCCGTATTTATGCGAAAAGCGTTCCCTCAGAATCCTGTTGTTCCTTGCTAATCCGAAAGTTTGTAGGGCAGCCCTTAGAAATACTAATTTAGACAGTCCATAGACTGTCCGTAGACTTCTGCCTATAAAGTCTGTAGACTCTCTATAGACATACCCTAGAGCACAGTCTATAGGCAATACAAATCCTATAGGCAGTCTACAGATATTCTATAGATTCATGGCCATACACTTTTACTAGACTATTGTCTATAAACCTGTCTATAAATCTTTTTTTATAAGAGATCAACTATCCTAAGGCGTGGGAAAAGCAAACAAAACGTTGTCGAAGCGGCGCATTACAAAATGCATCAAGCAGCGTGTCCTGATCGTTCCTGTTGAAGATTTCAAGGGCCAGCCGGCATGGCGTGGCAAGGCATGGCGCGGTGGGCCAGCCGGCATGGAAAGAAAGTGCAGTCAGAAATGGCAGAGAACAGTTTGAAGCGGTAGGGCCAAGAATTCCGCTTGGAGGGGTGGGGGGGGGGGGGGGGGGGGGGGGGTGGACATCGTCAGCCTGGTAAAACCAGCCAAAAGTGTGACCGCGCGCAAGGCGGGGCCCCCATCTCCGCCGCCTACCTCATGACTCCGTCCTCGATGGTGCGGTACGGCTCGCCGACGTGCACGAGTCCCAAATCACGCTTCTCTCGGCGCAGCTGCTGGGCGAGCTCGCGCGCCCGGGCCACCGTCACGCCGGGCAAGTACAGCATGATCTCGAGCCCGATCTCGGAGAGCACCCGGTGCTCCGGCATCCACGAGGTCAGACGCGCCCGGATCACCTCGCTCGAGGCGTACAGGTGTCTGAGCAGGCACAGACGGTGGCCGAGCCCTGCGCGCGCATTTCGCGTGACTCGACGGGTGACAGTGAAAGCTGCGGAGAGTCGACCTCTGCCTGCGCGCTCATTACAACGCACTCTGAGTACCTCCAAGAAAGGACTTGCTTCCAATGTTTCGCTTCTTTCTCTCAGAGAGGAAAATATAGTTACATGGCGACCACTTGAAGAATGAGGCGACATGAACGATGGCAGTGAGACGATTTTAATGGCGGCTGGCCTAGCGCGAGCGCTCCGTCCCGCGCCATTGCCAGTTACGTCGTCTTCGTGACAATATGAATAACGATAGCGCAGTTCTCAGACCTTTTCGAATAGCTCACACCTAGACACGGCCCACTCTTTTCTCTCCAGTCAGGTTCGGCATCGTGGCCGCTTGCGCTGCGGCCTGTGGGTGCCACGCGTTGCAAGATACATAGGTGGGGACAGAGAGGCCCGCGTGGCTGGCAGATAAAGCCCCCTTGTTTCTCTCGGCGCCACGAGATGGCCCTTCATCAAGTGGCCCATTTCCGCGCCTTATGTGAAAATTTTTCACGCGGGTACTTGATGACGAAGCAGTAAGTATCGCCTGGCGTTTTCTCGCTCTTTCATTTGCTCACTCGATTGTTGGCTCGTTTGTTTGTCACTGCCCCTCGCGTGAAAACGCTTACCGCACGTGTGTGGCGGGGTTGCGCTCGACGGTGGCCAAGCGCCAAGAAAGAAGCTCCGTGCGAGGGCAACCAGTTTCTATGGCAACGAGACTGTTCTTTTATGTTTTGTTTCTGCCGGCGAAGCTTCACCACTCTTCCGACAGAAGACGCCGACATCCCAGACCCGGTTTGGTGGTTCAAGAGGTGCTTTATCTGGCCGCTGGCTTCCAGTGCGTTTCGCGTGTTGTGTCCCCGCCTGTATCTATTACATCGTGTCTCACCTAACCACGCTAGTATATCAAACTGGCGAGTGCTGTGACATGAGAGAATCATCGTCATAAAAGGTGTGGGCAGAAAAGATCACATGAATGCTTTAAATATTGTCACCGGCGAAAATACAGAGAACCAAGCTGTTCACTCGGGCGAGGTTTGCCAACACCGCCGCGCTCGTTCTGGACAAAGAAGACGTTCGGCCACGCGCTCGGGAACACAGTTCGACCTCCAGGTGGCGCCGGCAGAAAGTCAGCAGCGTGGCATTGCCCCTCCCATCTAAGAGGCATCGACTCGATGCCGCACGCGAGGGGAAGAAAAAAAAATAAGGCGAAAGGTAATGGCGGGGTTGGGTCCGGGGCTAACGGGAATAAAACGGCTTCATTCGCGCCACGTGGACGACCTCGGACGTCGGGTGTCGAGAGGACCGGACAGTTCCTTGAGGGAGCACCTCGTAGGTCACCGCGCTGAGGCGGCGTAACACCTGGTACGGACCAAAGTAACGGCGAAGAAGCTTCTCGGAGCGCCCTCGCAAACGGATTTGGCTCCACACCCAGACTTGGTCACCGGGTGTGTAAATCACCTCCCTGCGGCGGAGGTTGTAACGCTCGGCGTCGCGTTGTTGTTGGCACCGGATTCGCTGTCGAGCAACTTGGCGAGCAACTTCGGCGTCACGGACAAATTGGTCGGCATCCACGACAGAAGAGGGAGTAGGATCCGGAAGAAGCATGGCGTCCAGCATGGTCAAGGCTTCGCGACCGTGCACCAAATGGAAAGGAGTGAAGCGCGTCGTTTCGTGAAGCGCAGTGTTGTACGCGAACGTTATGTAAGGAAGTATCCGGTCCCAGTTCGCGTGGTCATCGTCGACATACATAGAAAGCATATCGGCAACTGTCTTGTTAAGCCGCTCAGTCAGTCCGTTGGTTTGCGGATGATAAGCTGTTGTCTTT
The DNA here is from genome assembly GCF_052857255.1 of Amblyomma americanum. Taxonomy (NCBI): domain Eukaryota; kingdom Metazoa; phylum Arthropoda; class Arachnida; order Ixodida; family Ixodidae; genus Amblyomma; species Amblyomma americanum. The sequence goes on along the minus strand of NC_135499.1, from coordinate 192,773,363 downwards.
CGATGACTGGTGCCACTGAGTCGAAGTACCTCGTTCGTAAGTGCCGACGTAAACGGGGTTCCCCTGTCAGTTAATACGACCGTTGGAGCTCCGTGACGAAGCACAATGTTATGAATGAAAAAACTTGCGACTTCGGCGGCGGTACCACGGGGAAGAGCCTTGGTCTCACAGTAGCGGCTGAGATAGTCAGTGGCAACAGCAATGTACCGGTTACCCATGGAAGACGCCGGAAACGGACCGAGTAAGTCCACGCCGACCTGTTGAAATGGGAGGCGCGGGGGATCGATAGGCTGCAGGAGCCCGGCTGGTTTAGTCGGTGGCGTCTTCCGGCGCTGACATTCTCGGCAGGTTCGGACGTAACGGCGGACAACCGCAGCAAGCTTGGGCCAGTAGTACTTGTTGCGTATGCGCGCCAACGTGCGGGAAAACCCGAGATGGCCCGAAGAAAGGTCGTCGTGGCACGCGCGCAGAACTTCGTCACGAAGCGCAGCTGGCACTGCAAGCAGATAGACAGTGTCCGTTGGGCCGTAGTTCTTTTTGTAGAGTACCCCATCGCGCAAGCAAAACGATGACAGTCCGCGCTTGAAGAGCCGAGGTGGAGATGGGGCGATTCCTTCAAGGTATTCTATGAGGGGCAGCAGGTCAGAATCGGCCCTTTGTTGTTGGGCAAGGGTGGACGTGGTGAGAGCACCAAGAAAAGCGGAATCGTCGTCGGACTCGTCAGTGGGGCACAGGATTGGGGCGCGGGATAGACAGTCAGCATCGCTGTGTTTCTGGCCAGACTTGTGCACGATGGTGACATCAAATTCTTGTAACCGAAGACTCCATCGAGCAAGCCGCCCCGAGGGATCCTTCAGGTTCGCCAACCAACAGAGTGAATGGTGGTCGCTCACGACCCGAAACGGGCGGCCATACAAGTACGGACGAAATTTCGTAACGGCCCACAGCACAGCTAGACATTCCTTTTTCGTTGTGGAATAATTGACTTCTGAACGGGACAAAGTGCGACTGGCGTAAGCAATCACGCGTTCTAGACCATCCTGCCGCTGAACAAGGACCGCGCCGAGGCCAACGTTACTAGCATCAGTGTGCAGTTCAGTGTCGGCCTCTTCGTCGAAGTGGCCAAGCACAGGCGTACACTGCAGACGGGACTTGAGTTCTGTGAAGGCGCTGTCCTGGTCTTGGCCCCAGATGAAGGGTTCAGAATCCTTCGTCAGGCGGGTCAAAGGCTCTGCTAGCCGGGAGAAATTGGGAACAAACCGGCGATAGTACGCGCAGAGGCCCAAGAAACGACGCAGGCTCCGTTTGTCTGTTGGCTTAGGGAAGGCAGCTACGGCGGCCGTCTTTTCGGGATCTGGACTAACACCTCGTGCGCTGACAATGTGACCAAGAAACTTCAGCTCTTGAAATGCAAAGTGACCTTTCTCTGGCTTGAGAGAGAGACCAGCGGAACGTATGGCCTCGAAAACAGCACGCAAGCGTTTCAAGTGCTCATCAAACGTGTCAGAGAAGATCACGACATCGTCAAGATATACGAGGCATGTCTGCCACTTCAGACCGGACAGCACGGTGTCCATCATTCGTTGGAACGTGGCAGGGGCCGAGCACAAGCCAAAAGTAAGTACCTTAAACTCGTATAAACCGTCAGGCGTAATAAAGGCGGTCTTCTCTCGGTCGCGTTCGTCGACCTCTATTTGCCAATACCCACTGCGGAGGTCGAGGGATGAAAAGAAGGTGGCATGGCGCAGGCGGTCTAGGTAATCATCAATGCGGGGCAGAGGGTACACATCTTTTTTCGTGACGGTATTCAGGCGCCTGTAATCGATGCAGAGCCTGAGGGTGCCATCTTTCTTCGTGACGAGAACAACAGGCGATGCCCAGGGGCTCGTGGAAGGTTGGATGACGTCGTCCTGGAGCATCTGTGTAACTTGGCGGCGGATGGCATCGCGTTCTTTGGAAGACACGCGATAAGGGCGCTGGCAAATTGGTCTTTGGTCGTCAGCAACGACAATTCGATGCTTGGTAAGCGGCGTCTGTCGGACCTTGGAAGTTTCCGCAAAACAGTCGCGGAAGGAATAGATTAGGCTTTGCACGCAGTTTTTCTGACTGGCCGAGAGGTGCGGGTTCACGTCAGTCGGAATGGCTGTAGCCGTCGCGTCGGCGAGGTCTGACGTGGTGGATAAAGAGCACTGCCTCGTACACTCTCCAAGCTCGTCAAAATAAGCGACGACTTCTGACTTCGTCAAATGTTGCGGTTCACGAGTAAAGTTCGTGACTAAGATTTCGGTACGACCATTGGCAAGGTCTACTAGGCCTCGGGCGACACAAACTTGCCGAGCGAGTAGCAGGGACATGTTCGCTTCAGCAATGCCAAGAGCGCCGGTGCTGTCAGTACACTCGACTGTGACGAACTTGCTGGCTCGCGGAGGGATTGTTATGTGGTCGTCACATATGCGCAACATTACTTTACAGGGCTCGGTGGTTGTGTTAACGGCTCGCTGGGCGGAAAAAGATACCATGAGTTCCTGAAGGTTTATGATCGCACCATACTCGTGAAGGAAATCCATGCCCAGTATGAGGTCCTTTGAACAGTCAGCTAACACGGCAAAGGAGCCGGTGAAAGTAAGACCACGGATTTGGATGCGGCAAGTGCAGACGCCGATTGGTGTCACGACATGGCCGCCGGCAGTGCGGATCACGGGTCCACACCAAGGCGTCAGAACCTTACGGGGTGTCATGGCTAGCTCCCTGCTCATCACAGAAAAATCAGCGCCGGTATCGACGAGTGCGGTCAGTTCATAACTGTCGACGGTTACTAAAATTTCAGCGGAAACTAATCGTTCGCAGCACGTCGGTGAGGTCGTCGGATCGGGTCGTTGACGCTCGGGCCGTCGCGTCCAATCGTTGGGTGGAGGCTGTTGACTTCGTGCAGCGGCGGCGGCCCTACCCCCGGAGGACGCCGTGTTCAGTTTTCCCGCCGAGGGGACGTGCCTCCGAACTGACCGGAGGTTGAGGGCCGACTGGGCGTAGCAAAGCGCCTCGGGGATGGCGATCGCGACTGTCGCCGCTGTGAGGTCGGGGGCGGCACTTGAGAGTTCAGGTACTCCTCTATGTCCCGCGGTCTTTCACCATAGCGCGGTCGAGGCGCGTCCGGTGGGAATCCTCTCAGACCCATCCGCCGGTACGGGCAATTCCGCAGAACATGGCCGGGCTCCCCGCAGTGGTAGCAGAGCGGACGATCGTTGGACGTTCGCCACACGTACGCTTTGCGGAATGGAGGACACGGGTCCTGCTGCTGCTCGATGGGACGCACGTAACGATGGGGTGGTGGTTGTTCGGCAACGGGGCGAAACGCTTGCGGCGCCGAGGCAGGTCGGCGCAGGGCATCGCTGTAGGACATTACGTGCGGCTCCGAAAGGGGTGCTGGGGGTGGCTGCACCGCTCGCCGGATTTCGTCACGGAGAACATCGCCTGTCGAAGGTACGCTTTCTGAAAATCAGCAGCGTGGCAATATACATGCAACACGATTAAAGCCTAACTTCTTAATCAAGAGTGTACTAGGTTATGGCACCTGTGCTCATCCATGAAAAAAAAAAGATCGTGGTTCAAGAGTCTCGTTTCCGCCAGAGTCCTTTGAATAAATGTTGTTAGTAGCCAAGGGGAACGATCGCTGCGTCGTCTGGGCTGGGCAGGTCTTCCATGACAACTCAATAAATGAGCATAGGTGGTGCATTCACAAAGAACAAATCGAAGAAAGCAAGGCATACGTAGCTGCCATAGCGACAGGCTAACCGAATTCCGCTTTCATGACTGCAGAGGCGACGAGGTCCGTGCGCAAAAGTGCATGCTTCTCCTTCCTTCTGTGAGAATGCTAAAGCCGATTGGTAGAGCTAAGCTTAGTGGCTTGGCGCGTTAATCAGCGTGAGCTGATTGACATTAGGGGCTGAAAGCGCGAAGGTGCGAACATCTCCGGGGGTGGGCCATTGGCCCTGCTGAAGCGAGGCGTATGTTGACTCTATTTGCCTCAGTGCCTCAGTGGAGTTTGGTTTGTCCCAGGAGGCCCCATAAACAGCAAAAAATGATGCTCGTGCTGCGAACCCGTCGTCCATCAACTCCGGCTATCTTAGACAAGTCCTACGACCGGAATTCATTAGGTTTTGATTCTATCCGCCGAAAGGAAGAGAGAAATTGGCAGATGGAAGACCACTTTATGCTTCTTTTTTCTACATGCAGGCTACATTTGCCATCTGCACTAAAATGATAGACTATAGGCATAAGAAACGTGCAGCTCACTGAGGTCTCTGCGGAGGTTGTCCACGGTGTCGTTGAGCTGGACGACACCTCGCGCCAACACCACGGCGCGGTCGGCCAGCACGTCAACTTCGGCGGACTTGTTGGATGTCATGATGATCGTCGAGGACCGACGCATTATCCACAGCAACTGCGAGCACAGTCACAGATTTGTTGCGCGTGGGGAAGATACACAATTCTAAACATACAGGGTGTCTGCAGAGCTCCGCAGAGGCCTTGCTGGCTGTCAGCTCTTGTAAGGCACGCATTTCAAAGTTCCCTCGGGAGCTTAAATTTGGCGTTGTACGGAAGAGTTCATACATGGTTCGACCAATATATGTTTTCTTAAAATCTGCCTACAGGAGTTTCAAAACTCCTCCTTTCTGTCGTAGTACCAGTAAGGGAAGTTGGCAAGGACAGCAGTCAGATGTACCAGAATAGCCTGAGAAATAGCTATCATGGAGGTGTGCATTCATGAGCGAGGTTCAGTCGCCGTAATTCGATTTGCTGACGCACAATGAACAAATCGAAGAAAGCAAGGCATACGTAGCTGTCATAGCGACAGGCTAACCGAATTCCGCTTTCATGACTGCAGAGTCGACGAGGTCCGTGCGCAAAAGTGCATGCTTCTCCTTCCTTCCGTGAGAATGCTAAAGCCAATTGGTAGAGTTAAGCTTAGCTAAGGACACTACCGCCGCCGTATTTCGGTTTGCTGACGCTGATCAGCCGGGTCCAGCTGTCGAGGTGTAAAAAAATGAACGCTCATCCCCCTTATTCCAGTCGAATAAGGGGTCACTACGCTTCAGTAAGGACCATATGACATAGATTGAATTAAAATCACGTGACCACGCAGGAAGCACTCTCCAGAGCACCCGTTCCCCTGCCCGCCTAGATAAGACTGTCATAATGCAGCAGGTAGACCCTGGAGTTTTGGTTTCAGTAGAGCGCAAACGAACTTCCATACCAGCGGAGCACGTGTGCCCAGTTCCAGGTAGGATCGAGGATACGTCAAAGATCAGCGTTACCAAAGCCAGCGGTAGGTGACGAACTGTCCACCCGACTGTTGCAAATGCCTTGCGTTCCTAGGCAGCGTCGCGGCAGCAAGGGGCTTCCGGGAGCATTTATATGAAGTCAGCAAAAATCTAACGCGACAAATGTCCACCGCATAGTTCGGGCCGTGTACACCGGCATAATTTCTTGCTCCGGTGGAGCTGTACGACTGCGCATGGTGCATTCGATCGGTCTTGCAGAAAATCATGCAACAGTGGTTGGTAGACACAGCAGTTGAAAACGAAACTGAGCCATTGCGCTCGCAGCAACCTGGTGCAATCGTAGTGCTTCCACACTCATCGCTAATGACAGCGGCAGTGTCAACGTGGCCCAGTTTGTCAACTAGAGACAACTACAGTAGCGTTAAGAACGGCGAGGCATTGTCTTCAGGTTTGCGTGGACGCGACATTCATAGCGAGAATCAGCCGACAGGCGTATATTACCTAATACACTCTTAGATAAAGAAGTGACTACGGCGCAGTACCTTCCACACGTCAGCCTGACTGATGGCGTCCATGCCTGCGGTGGGCTCGTCCAGAACCAGCACTTCGGCGGGTCGTGACAGTGCGACAGCCAGCGCCACCTTGCGTTGGACTCCAATGGCTAGCGTGCTGATGCGCGCGTCCGCGTAATCGGCCAGCCGCATGTCCTTGAGTAGGACCGCGGTGTCCACCCAGCGACGCGAGGCAGGAGTGAGGCTGGACGCGTTTAGCTGTGACGAGTTGGAGCGGGATCAGACCTCTCCCAGTTAGAGAGTACGCGCTGCCATGGGGTCTCCACTGCTCAAAAAGTGCTAATGTTAAAAGCCACAGGCTTGCTGAATACACATGGCAGATTGGACACAAACTCGAGAATTCAGTTTCTCAGTTTCTCACCGTCGTGTCCGAAAGGAAGTTACATGAGTTCAGAGGTTGAGGATTACGATACCAAGAAACAAATCGAACAACCTAGCTGATAGGTACTTAAACACTAGGCTGATCGAATTGAAAAACGGGACAGCGGTCCTTTCGAAGTCGAACCAACTGCAGGAGGTACTCTTCCTACAAAATTACGCTGCCTTTGCGAAAATGTTCTCACATCACATTCGAAAAACAGCTCGCTACGGAGCCGGAAAAACTTACCATCTGGGAGAGCTGTATGTGCTCTTTGACAGTCATGAAATCGAACAGCGTGCTGTGCTCGGCGCAGTAGCTGATCATGGAGCGCGCTTCACTCAGTGCGTATCGCACGCTCACATCGTGCACGTAGATGTTACCGTCGTCCGGTTGAATAATGCCTGCGGAAGATGCCACCTCAGCGAGAGTGCGCACATTTCTTTCTGTAAAGCGTGCTTTCTCTCAATACGACCCTTTATGCGGCAAAGCCTTCAAACTTCAAACGCTTCTTCGAAGGTACGACTGCGCGTCAAAGTCTTCGTAAAGAGGGAACTGGAACTTGCAAATCAACTGTCGCAATGTAAGCGCACAGTATACCTCCCATTACATAATCACATCAGTGATAGTGACTTTCAAATATCACGAAAATTTTTATTTGCGAGGTTCATGTGCAAAAGTGCATGCTTCTCCATGCACTTAAACTGCATGCATTTTATTATTCTTATTATTATTACGAAAATTATTACTATTCCTGAGTCACAAAAATTATGTAACCTGTTCATTTGACTTAGTAGAATCCTCCACAAAGTATTGAAACTTGAAGCAAATTTTGAAATGCTAGCCCGAGGCTGCCAGTTTTATTGTTATTCACGAATCTTACAGGCACCTCTGCCAAAGGGGCTTAACATCATCGAAAGGTAAAATGCAAGATGGCAATATTTGAACAATGTCACAATAAGTGAAGGCTACATGTGCATGCGAAAACTACAAAAGGACATCGCAACACAGGTAAGAAATAATACACAAAAATACACCAGGAGGGTAGTTTGGTGTTTGAGAAAGCCACAAAGCAAACAGCAGAACACAAAAATAACTTAATGAATTACAGCACCGAAATTCAGAAGTGAAAGTGCCCGAGGAAAGGGTTCGACCTAAATATTGAACACAACAAACATCCAAGCGTAAAAATACGATAATCGATGTAAGTGTAAGTAATGGTCGACTAATTCGAAAGTGATAACGTCGGATTAGTTAAATGAATGAAAGTGTTCTATCTCTTGATTGGTATTTTCGCTAAGAGGCGGTAGGAATTCATCCTTCCGGTGCTGTGACATGCACAGTTACTTCCACTGAAAGCAAGGGCCCGATGCACCAAGGAAGACTTATTCACCTGGTTCGGGTCACGAGCCAACAAACTTCCACATCGCTTACACGAATTAGAACCGCCGGATCGTCACTTACGGCTTCAAGGGCGAGAGCACACCGTAAACAACAATCTCTCTGGATTCATTCCAAAGCCATTTTGCGTCTCTCCCGTCTTATATACAAAGCGTGAACAAATTCAGTGCGTTTCCGAATGCGTTGACGTACCGCAAATCATTTTCACGAGCGTGCTCTTGCCAGAGCCGCTGTGTCCGAAGATGACGTTGACGCGGTTGCGTATGAGGTCGATGGACAGGTGCTCCATCTCTACGTTGCCCACACGCTTCTTGACGTCCACCAGACTGACAGCAGGCTCACCCGCGGAGCTGCAGCAGTGCATGTCGGGTGGCTGCGAGTGGCGCGTGTAATCAGTAGTTTAACAAACAGGAAACACATGGAGCTATAGACCTGTTCTGAAAAACTAGATCTATACAAGTTTTCCGATTAATCGCAACCTTATTTGGCGGTGTTGTTAAAGAGAATCCACACTCAAGTGTTCTTCTCAGTTTTCTCTCCTGGCAGCATCGCAGTCAGTCGCTGCCCCGTTTCCGACACTCCTGTCTGTTAGCTCTGCACTCTTTTGGGTAATGCACTGTTATGCTGTAGTGAAACGTTCTTGCGGGCTAGCTGGTTTATTCCAGAAAAAAATACTGCGCGAAAGGGACAGGACAGGAAAAAGAGGAACGCGCCTGTGTTGTCGTTTTGTTCCTCCTTCTCCTGTCCTGTTCCTTTCGTGCAGCCGTACCTTTTTCTGTTATGCGGTAATTTGCGTTTTCAAAAAGGGGGCTTAGCCGAGTTTGTTGGTGCATGTCGATGAAAACGACTGGACAGCTCTAACAGATAGGACGGAAGCGGAGAACACATCGCATGTCTGTGTACTTATCTTTCGTCCTATCTGTTTGCGCTGTTCAGTCGTTTCCGTCATTTGCGTTTTACTTGTGTTTTTAATTGCATCACGTAATCATGATGCCCGCTGCATCTACACAACTATTTAAAGGTGGCGCAAAGTGCACGCGAAATGAGCCCACAGCATGTGCGAAGCTAACGCGAGAGCAATCGGCTTCATATAGCAGCTGCTATGCCGAGCAAGTCACGTGACTCGCCCCTCCTCGTCCTATCGCGCGCCGCCGACCCGGGCACCAGCTGCGCCGCCGCGTCACGTGACTCACCGCCTTTGCCATCAGCGCCCGCACGCGCGCCTCTCCTCCCCGTTCCGCACCTATTGGTTATCAGGCTTCACCGCGACCCGGCCGCCATTTTCGCTAGCGACCCATTTAGTGCTATCGCACCAAAAGTGATTCGGATATGGGGAATAGTCGCGTACGATTTATATCCAGACAAGCCATGCGTTCTAGATTGCACAGTCGGCTAAAGGGACCCTGAAATTATTTCAATGGGCATATTCAATGCCAACAGATCTGTAGAGGTGGCCTTTGTGGGTATTCGAGCCTAAGTTGAAAGCTCTCTGAGGACGCCATCAGTTAGAAATAATTTCTAAAAATCGCTTCTCGCAGTAGCTCGCAACCGACTAGGGCGACACACCTCAGCGCGCAACCACTACCCGGTGACGTCAGTAGGCAGAAGAGCCAGCCTTCAAGCTCGTCCAATCTGCCCACTGACGTCATCCAGGTGGAGGACGCGCCCTCTACAGAGCTGTTGCACTAGAATATGCCCATGTAAATCATTTCAGGGTCCCTTCAAGGATCGCCCCTTGGTCACCTGGCGATTCTCGCCGGCTTCTGGCGACCCTTGCCAGAATTCGTCCTGGAGCACGAACTGGAAGTTTTTGCGGCGCATCCGGTCAGGCCAGGGCCACACGCTGTCCAGGTACCACACGAGTGGCACCAGCAACACCAGCGACAGCGGCGACGCTATCACTGCCGCTCCAGCGCCCATCGGGTCCAGTCTCGTCCACGAGAACCCCACGCCTGTACGCACGAGTCGAGCGATCACAAGTTACGCAAGGGTCGACGACCTCTGTAGTGAAGAAGAACGAGCAAAAAGCGCTGTGCGTTGGGTGAAACGGACAGAAGCGTCAAGAGGTACTGGAAATTTCAGCCCCCCTGCCAGGTGCTGAGTCTCAGAACTCGAGCAGGTCCAACAGATTTTTATATTCTGCATTTGGTGAGTTCGGCACGACATCGCCGCTTTTCACTATTGCGATAGCGTCATTACTTTCTACGGATAGGTAAATTGCTTCGGTGGAAAACGTAGACCTGAGGGCAGCACATGAGTTATGTATAGAACAGTAAACCAGTGGTCGGCTTCACCGACAGGGTGAACGCCAAGGAGGCAGCAGAGTATTCTAGGGTGACCTTGAAATGTAGGGAAGCAAGGGAGCATGAGGAAAGATGAAGCATTCAGCCTCATCAGCCTCGGCCTCACTGGCAAGGAGTAAGCGTCACGAAAGGGACATGACCAGGGTAAAATTGGAGAGTACGACGACGATGAGAGCTCCGTCTTGCACTGCTACAGAAGATGTCATTCCGCGAGAAAAGTACGCGTATCCCTTTCCGCCTTAGAAGAAATCCTTCAAGTGAGGCGAATTGTGTTGCCGGGCCACTCATCAACGCGTAAGACTAGGAAAATAAAGAAGCCCTGCGCAGCAAAAGTGACCAAAGTCATCTGGTGGTTTCGTGCCCGAATTATAACGGACGTTCAATAAGCTCCGCCTCTTTTTAATTTATTGATAAATTTAAAGATTTCGCATTTAAATGAGTGTTTTGAAATTTCTCTGCCGTGGGAGAACATCATTTTTCTGTGTAGTCTCCATTAAGTGTAGTGCATTTGCGGTAGCGGTGCACCATAACCCGAATGCCACCATAGAGGGATTAGGGCGGCTGGTATCGGCCCGCAACGACACACACGCCTTTCAGCCCGTACCTCCTCCTTCTGATATTTGGCCGTTTCCCAAGATGTATCAAGGGTGCTCGCTTCGAGACCGACGAGGTAAAGGCCAATCAACAGCCGCGCTGATTCTTCCTCAAAGATATGCGGATTCTGCACCCATAGCAGTAGTGCGCCGTCAGGGAGAGAGGGGGATGCATATCAAAAAGAAGAGACGTGCCCTCATGAAATGGAGCACTTCAGAGCTTCACTTTGAAGTAACATCTTTCGGCTCCACCACTTGATAATAAAAGTGTAGTCCGGGGAGGGAGGGGGTCAATACTTAAAGCTACTCGTAAGTACAAGCCGCAGCAGCCATGTTGGGCACGTGCACCCTACCTTTCCTCTCGGACTCCCACACCGCCCTCACGGCGAGAGTGAGGCTGAAGTTGGGCATGGCGAGACAGAGGACGAAGTTCCAGAGGTCTCCCATCTCGAGTTCCAAGCTCAGAGCGAGGACGGCGCCCAACAGCCACCAAAGCGTGAAAGCGTGGGCACAGATCCAGCCTGCACCAAGGTGCGGTCACATGCCATGTTACCGCCGAGAGAACATCATTATTGACATAGCTGCGTGTCCCCTCCTCCCAACTCACTCCTGGCTCTTACCATCCTGAGCGAAACCAGTGAAATTGTGCCATGAACCGTTGGCATAATTCTTAAGTTGGTCTCTTCAGGTCGAGGTTGTCGTAGCAATGACGTGACCGGCCATCAGTAAAACGATACGGTGTTGAGCGCGCAAACCATTGTTTCAGGATATTTTTTTTAATTCGTCCACTGTTATAAATTAAGTCGTGCTAGCTACTCGCATAGCCACAGTGTCATGACACGATATTACGTCTACAACTATGACGCAGGCACTTCGCGGTAAACACGTGTCGGAAGCAGTTTGCCCCGCATATGGGATTTTATGAAAAGGAAGACAAACAGCAACGTCGATAAGTCAACTTCCTTGGGGACCACAGCCTTCCTGCAGCCCTCCGCGCTTATCGTGCTCCCGACAAAAATTGTCTTCATAAAGTCACGACAAGCAGGTCGCCAAACGGCACAGAGTGAAACTGGGAAACGAGAGCAGGCAGATAGCGCTTCATGGCTGCAAATTTTTTTTTGCTTAGTTAAAATTTTACAGTATATACAAAAACATTACACGAAGAATAGCACCCGCCAATTCGCTAGTTTATAAACTGCTCTAATTTTGTTTGGTTACGCACGTTTATTTGAATTTCATTTAAAATACCTCTTAGCGAGAAGTACCATTTTTCCCGCTTCTTACCAGTCTTCAAAACTAATGCGACTTCTTCGGTCACCCTGAAAATTGGAGAGATCGGGTTAATTTTGAAGATTGGCACAACTCAAGAAAAGTGCAGCACTTCTCGCACAGTCGTATTTGCGATTAATGTATTTGAAATAAAAGAATGTAAACAAACAAAATTAGACCATTTGGACCGTGTTATAACGAGTTGCACCTCGTTATAACGAAGTTGAAGGGGCCCGGCGATTAATTCATTATAGCCATAGTTTCGTTATAGACCATGCTCACCGAGCTTCCAAGGGGAATCGTGATTCCTTCGTTATATTCATTATTTCGTTATAACGATGTTCGATTGTAGTAGCACTTTGCCGGATTCTGTTCTCCGTGTGGCTTTTTCGTATTCTCTCTAACACTGTAACTAAGCGCTAAGCCCCATCGAAGGAAGCAAGCGAGAACGCGTACGGCTCATGAAGAGCGTGCCGAACAGCACGCAGGAGGCTGCCAGCCTGGCGGCGTATGGCAGGAAGATGACGAAGAACAGCGCAGTCGGGGACGAGTAGGAGAGCGCGGTGAACAGGACCCGCCGGTGGGGCCACGTGACCAGCGCCATGGCGGGCAAGCAGGGCAGCGTGGCGAACACGAAGCACGCGATTCCCTTGCCCCACAGGAAGGCGCCGTTGCGGAGGCCTTGGATCAGCATCCACTCCTGCGAGGAGGTAGGGAAGGGAGAGGGGAGAGACCACATCGTAGTACCCGCCGCGTTGGTGATGCCGCTCGGCGCCGCTCGGCGCCGCTCGGCTGCTGAGACCAAGGTCACGGGATCAAATTCCGGTCAAGGTGGCTGCATTTTGATGCAGTCGAAATGCAAAAACTAAATAAATGGATAAAAAAATTGCTGCGCGATGGCGGTGCATATTAAAGAATCCCGGATGATAGAAATGACTACAGTCTCTCTCATAGTTCACATAGATCTTTGGAACATTCAAACACACCGCAGCCGAAACATGGAAGATAATGGGAAAGCTTGATAAAAAATTGCAGATGGCTATGAAAAACTAATACGCATAAGCTTGAAAGGAAGGAAGGGAGGGAGGGAGGGAGGGAGGGAGGGAGAAGGAAAGAAGGGAGGGAGGGAGGAATGGAGGGCGGGAGGAAGGAAGGGAGAGAGGGGGAGGGAGGAAGGAAGGACGGAAGGAAGGAAGGAAGGAAGGAAGGAAGGAAGGAAGGAAGGAAGGAAGGAAGGAAGGAAGGAAGGAAGGAAGGGAGGGAGGAGAGTGACGCTTCACTGTGTAGTGTGCTTTGTGAACAGCGCCTTCGATGTTGCGAATATTTAGAGGGTGGGAAAGACGTCGCTGTTCGCGCAGTAATCTTTGGAACAACACAAGAGTGGCACGACCATGATCTGAAGTCAGGTGCGGGCCAGTTGGGCGGGGAGCTTCATTATCGGAAACGCTATTTATTTTACTAGTAGTAGCTAAAAGGGGGAGGTTCCGCAATGTCACCGCTTTTTGCAGCCAGGCCCCGCCTAGGTCGATCTCTTATTCGTCGTCTGCATGGAATGACGTCATCACACAGCAAGGTCGCACGACGCACCGTCATCGTCGCCAGCGAGATGGCAGCGCAGGACCGCTCACCCTTTTGTCGTTGACCTTCTCCTCGATGAAGCGGTAGATGTAATTGAGGCACAGCGGTAGTAGGCCTACCTCGAAGAGGAGCATCGCGGCCCACGGGTACAGGGGCTGGCACGCACCCACGTCCACCTCCATCGAGGGCAGTGGGAACCGCTTCATGCGGACCTGCAGTGGTCGCCAAAGCCCCCGGTGAGCTCCTCCATCGGCTGGCCAACCAGAACAACGGTACAGGTTGAAACACGAAAGAAGTGAAGGAAGTATTGGCGCGTACATTCCTCCGTAGCAAACCGCACTTTGTCACTGGAGCACTCCGAGGAACGCCGACAAATGCTGTGGCCCATAGATGAACAAACCGGAGATGCCCTCGCCGATCGGCCACAGTCATGCATGCGTAATTGCGTGTACTGAGTCAGGAATTCGCAGCCGGATGTATCGGAAACACAGGCGTCCAGGAGAATTCCACCAAACGAAATATCCTGGGAATACCGCCTCTAAGCTTCCTGCATGCTAACAACCAGGTATCTTGGCACGTCTAAGAATATTCAATTCATTTCGAATTTTTTACAACAGTACAAAAATTCGAGGGCAAGTAACAAAAAGCTGCTGATTAGCAGCTTGACGAAGGTTGCTGCCCCTATGTGTGACAGGTTGAAGGGCGTTAACATACACCTTCTCATTGAAACAATTATAAATGTCTGGATTAAAAGCAGAGAAGATCACTTATACATATGTTGTAGACACTCTCACTGGACACAATCAAGCTTACTATTCGTAGGCGTACATTGGGACATATTACAAACAATAAGAAAACTAATAGCACTTTTGGACATACACTGGTGCATATGTTACACACTGCAATGCTACCAAAGCCATCGGCATGTCATGTTACCATAATACACATAATAAAAATGCACCATGTTCATTTTGCCTTAATCTCACAGCAGAAAAATAAACAACGTTACGTAAGACTTGATAGAACGAAATGTAAGGGAAACCATATAAAGCCACCACTAGATGGACACAAAAATTATCGATACAATCGCAACAAATTGTCATTGAGGTCCGGAAGTTGATTACATTGCTAGGCTAAGTAGCAGGTTCTGTGCTAGAAATGAGATATTTTTTGCGATATTAACGTCTTACGATATTAACGGAGACAATTACTCTTCCAAGATGCGTGCACCTGGTCGCATAACCTGCATGCAAAAATGGCTGCCGTGTGGTGCTCACCGTTTGGTTTCTATAAACTTGTGAAGTAACACGCTGTATGTGGATAGGATAGTTCTACCTTCGAGTTGCGAGGGCTGCTAACTGCTGCTAATTTCACTGTTACTAACCTTCGTAGCGTCAACTGACGGGCTAGTTGGTTTTCCATGGTTTTTTACCAGCACAAAAAGACGCGGAACTAAGAAATTAGCAGCCTACAGGATTTGACTGTTTTACAGTGAATACTACGACTGTGCTGCAGACCCAAGCAAAAATACCAAACGCACAACGACCGAAAGCGCAGATCCAATTGCCCTGTTAACTTGGGACACAATGCGAGTGAATGAAACAGATCTGATTAACATGGGAAATGTACGTGCTTTTAAATGGTTATTTTAGTCAGCAACTCAGGCTACGAGTGACACCGTTTTGGAAGTCTCCGGATAATTTCGACCACATGGGGTTGATTAACGTGTATTCAAGAGTGTCTTCTGGCGGGCTAGTTGGTGTATTTTGTTCATGTGCACTGACATCGCACAGTACGTGGGCCTCTAGCCTCCATCGAAATTCGACCACCGCGGCCGGGATCGAACCCGCGACTTCCGGTCAGCACCCGAGCACCACAACCACAGAGCCACCGCACCGGCCATATTTTAAATGGGTCATACTGCACAAACATTACAGACTTAAAAAGGAAGACGAAAAGCACGAAAAAACACACGGACGCAAAGAAAGACAAAGGACAAGCGCTATCCTTTGTCTTTCTTTGCGTCCGTGTGTTTTTTCGCGCTTTTCGTCTTACAATGCAGTACCAACTAGCCCGCACCCACACCTTACTAAACTTAAAAAATCTTCAGTCACAGCTCTTGTCAGGTGATCCCAACAATTCAGTGCTTATGGTTGTACTTATCATAGTTAATTATGAAAGATGTAACAGTCAAGACGACGGCAATTACACTCGCTACTCAGTTACAAAAATTTGACTGCCGGATTCCGCTCAGTTTGGATTGTATTTTTTTTTTTGCCTACACATTCATCTTTCGGACCACTCATGAACTTTAGATGAAGGGGGTCCAAGGGGGGGGGGGGGGGGGGGAGATGCGGCAATTCTAATTATTTTCCTTATTTATGCATGAAACGTACGAAAATGTGGCACATATATGCAACTTTTTTGAAAATATTAGAATTGAAATTTATTTTAAGGAAATTTCTATTGTTGCTTAGCAAAAGCAGAAAAAGCGTAAGCTAGTCAATAACCCTTAAATTTTATTCCCTCGCTCTCTTCGCTCATCAACTAGCTTGCTTTTGGTCAGAGAAATGTGGCATTGCGACGAGCAAAAGCTCTCATCTCTCCTCTTCACGGTGATTAATAGTGATTCGTTATCGGAAAAGGGCTCCCTAGTCTGAAATGTGGGGAACCCGCGATGCGCCGGGACCACCTGCAGATGTGCGATTCGCTCACAACTGCCGACGCCACCACTAGCTATGAAAACTTCTTTTTCTAAATTTTGACTGTATAATTCATTGCATTTTTTTGCTAGAAGACAGACGGAGAGGCGAGAATCACGAAAAAACAACTAAAAGTTGACGATTATGACGAAATTGGCCATTTCATTTGCAGATTCCCTGCTGAGAGCACGTTTGGAGCGCTCTCTTAAAACGAAATCAACAATTTTTTATTTTTTTTGTAGATAGCGCTGAAAATACCTACGCAGATGTTTGGTAAAGTTTTAGATGACGCAACGTATTTCAAGGTCAAATGTTCCGAATTCGAAAAAATTAGCTTGAATTTCTCTTCATTAATAGAAACTTATTCTGCAGGTGCGCATGCTTTCGGGATATTTTTGGCTGTAGGAGCAGGTGTATTACCAAACCTGGCTGTAGGTAGCGTTCATTGGTCTAGTTTAGCCGTCAGGGCTGTCAATAAAAAATTATGCATGCCTTGATTTCCGGAGGCCTTGGCTGAATGTTTCTCGTCTCAGCGTATAGGGCTAAGTGTGCTCGATTCAGCCGGCACTGAACGGGCCACAGTGTCCCTGCAAGAAGTTGAAGGAACATTGCACATTTTAAGAAAGATTGAGAACAACTCGGAGTTCGCGGTAAAAAGTGATTATATGGCTCTTTCCGGGTGCGTTTAGTTTGTCCGGCAACAAAAAGAGAAAATTATGGCTGAGAAAATACAGTTAAAAATTTTCCTGTTACTCGATTCAAACTCGTCACATTCACAGCTGGTTGCCGTCATTTCTTTATGTGAATGGCGGCGTATCTTGGATCCGCCAATAGATTCGCTGTCGACGCACGAATGTTTTTTTTTTTGCTCTTTTTTAGCTTATACAAGGTACATTTTCGGGTACAGTGGTCTTTTTGCTGTTTGAATGCCGTACTCTGTCAATACGGACAAAATTCAATTTGTTCTCGGCGCCCGCTTAATGAAGAAGCCTCATCTAAAAGCGGCCGGTCTCGCTGCTTTCATACCGAGTGCATTTGGATGCTATATCTGATCAGAGGTTGATTGTATTAGAGGCTGGTGGCATAAGCCTCGTCATCCGCGGTAGAGTTGGACGTCAAGAGAGGAAAGCGACACTGAAATGACGTTATTATATGTGCCATTTGAACATAGTGTGTCCCGGATGTAGACGTCAGGAGTGGACTGCGCGTAAAGGCTGTGCGGCGAAGGTTGTACTTTCTTCAGAATTAGTCTTTCTTCGCTTATTTCAGTGCGGTTTATAATAGAGAATCGAAAGTGAATGCATTATTAGCCAGACGCGATGGTTAACGACGTGTGCAGTTTTATACAGGAGAAGCTATTTAGGCACATGACAATTGAATATTGAAAAAAAGAACGGAAACGAAGAACATTTTAGTTCAAAGAAGACAACAGAGCTTTGGTGGAAGTGCACCATGAGCCATGTATCGAGACACTTGGAACAACTGAAGAAGAGGGAGACCAGGGATCCCGGACGCCATGATGTGTTAGTCCTGGGAGGAGCTGAACTCCCGGAAGGAATAGCGGCAGTCCTGAAGGAAGGCCCAAAATTCAGCGTACAAGCCAAACTCAAGCCACACGAATGGCTAGCCCTTAA
The DNA here is from genome assembly GCF_052857255.1 of Amblyomma americanum. Classification (NCBI taxonomy): domain Eukaryota; kingdom Metazoa; phylum Arthropoda; class Arachnida; order Ixodida; family Ixodidae; genus Amblyomma; species Amblyomma americanum. The sequence continues at coordinate 192,755,671 of NC_135499.1, read as the reverse complement.
CCGACGACTGGCCAACAAAACAACGAAAGAAAACCAGGAAAGGTGCTTCTTGGACGGCGTTGACACCCTCACTAGGTCAGTCAGAGATCCAAACCCTCACAGCCATCGAGCTGACCCCACGGCGAAGGTCGTTTCGTTTTTTAGAGCGAATGATCTGCAGCTTGTGCAGGCTGACAGAAGGCGGTTTTGTTATAATACCGTCCGGTTTGTACAACAAAAAGGCAATAGAAGCAGTCAAGAAGAACTTCAGGTCCGTGGAAGTGAAAACGAAGCAAATGAAGAAAGGTGCAGTGTCGTTTTGTGAGGAATTGCACCTGCATAAACTAGCTAGTGCCATCAGGAAGTGTGAAAAGAACTGCCTTTCGGTCTTTTTCTCGGCGAAAACTCACAAGCCGGAAATGCCTTTCCGGACAATAGTAAGCGAAAAGAATACTTGGCAACGGCAAATCAGTCAATTTTTGCTCGAGGACCTGAAGACTCTGGAAATAGAAGACCCCTTTGGAACTAAGAACTCTGATGATGTGATAGCCTTCCTTCAGACTAATAGGAACATTAGGTCTGGTTTTTCCATTGATGTAGAAGATCTTTTCTACTCGGTTTCGCATCGACATCTCTTTTCTGCAGTGCGTGATTGCATTGATAGGAATGGAGCCACGGCTTTTCAAAACTCTTCTGGATTGAATGTGGACAACTTCATGTCATTACTTGAGTTTTATCTGAAGGCCACTTTTATTGATTTCAATGACCAAACGTATCTACAAAAAAAAAGGGCATTTGCATTGGCTCGTGTGTCGCCCCGGTAGTTTGTAATATATTTTTATCTGAAATTGACCGCTCCTTGAGTGAAGCACTTGACACGGATTGTATAGTCCACATTTTTAGATATGTAGACGATTACCTGGTCTTGTTGGCAGGTAGCGATTTTAGTTTTGACGAAGCAGTAGCTGATGTTTTAGGTACGTTTGGTCGAAACAGCATGGGCCTCACCTTCACTCACGAACTGCCTAGCAGTAATAACCAATTACAGTTTTTAGACCTCACCCTAACCTTTCACCCTTCACATGTTTGCTGGCGATACTGTCCACGCGCCAAGAAAGATTTGTTGACATTTCATTCAAACCATTCTAAGACCGTTAAGAGGGCTATCGCTTCCCAGTGCCTAGCGTCCGCACTAAAGAAGTCCTGCCACCATGCCATGCACGCCAGCTTTGCATCTCAGGTGTCCAGGTTGCAGAATGCAGGCTTCCCGGCTCCCCTGGTTCTCTCCGTGACGCAGACCTTGCTGAAAAAGCTGAAGGGCAGCAATGAAAACAACAGACCTCAAGAAAAAAGGCTGGAAAGGCCGGAAGTTGTACCTTACGTACACCACACCTCTCATAACCTCAAGAAGGTGGCCAATAAGTACGGCGTCAACGTGGTATTTTCATCGCCGCGAAAACAAGCCGGAATGTGCTCACGTATTGGGAGAAAGGAAATGCAAGAGTGCGCCATCAGACACCGAACGCCACTTATTGGCTGCAAGAAAGGAGTGGTGTACGAGTTCCCACTTACATGCGGGAAGGTGTACGTTGGACAGACCGGCCGGTGTCTTAATGAGCGCCTGCTTGAGCACAAGAATTCATTGAATAAGAAAGGAGCCCATCTTCCAGACCACTGCCAAGCATGCTCGAAAGAGAAACGTTTAGTCTGCAAGCCCCGACTGCCTGAATGCAAAGTGCTACTGAAAAGCCGTGATAAGACCGAACGTGAGCTCGTGGAAGCCTTTTATATCAAGAAACGAGGTGACAATTGCATCAGTGATACCTCGGTTATTATCCGGCACAGTGAAATGATGTTTCTTGAGGCATATCTGTGAAAGGTAGATGTTTGTCAAATTGAGATTAAGAGCATGGATAAGGTCAGAGGCTATATATACGCTCTTCCCTGAATAAACCCTGTTGAAAGTGTAGCGCTCGTCCTGTTCCCTTCCTCGTCAGTGTTGCCAGTTTGCGCTCTTATGTCTTTCACGAATATGCACCAACAAGCCCAGTTGCAAGTACTTTTTAGTATACTGAGTTGGATTTTCACTTCGCTGGCGCAATGACCGTTGCATGGAAGTGTTATTTTTTTTATTTATACGAGTTCCTGATGTCAGGGTTTACAGATGTGGTCATGTAACAATGTGAAATGCACCCAGCCTCCATTTCCTCTCGAGCATGTATTTTTTTTGTCACTTTGGGTGCGTTTCAGTTATCTTGTTCGCGTTTTATCTGACACCGAAACGAAGCAGACGTTGACGAAAACTATTGTTGATGTGAAGATAGGTCTGGAATTTCCTCTCAGAAGCATGGCGGCTGTTAACTGCTGTGGCGTAAAAAACTTCCCTTGAAAAGGCAGGGTTGTCGAACGTATTAGTCGGGCAGCCCGACAGTTTGCCATAAGCAGAATACAAGAATGTTGATGTCCGTAAGAATTACGATGTTCCCAGACCTGAGTGGTTAAGGGTCGTAAAAGGTAATAATTTCTGAAGCCGCATTACTGATTCTACGGACGCAGCTTTAACCTTCGGCACCAATGCCGTAAACTGAATACGAAGAAATGCTAATGAGTAAGTACTCCTTGAGTTGTAATTCAGTGTATGTAGCTGTTTTCTTTTTGCTCCACCATTGAACTAAAAGATCTAATTCCAAATAAGCACTGGAACTCTCTTGGACGTCCCATGGACGTCCTAAACGTCCTCAGGACGTCCAAGGGAGTTTGAGTGCCCATCGGGGAGCAAGCACCTGCAACCGCGTACTTAGAAGCATTTCCTCTTGGTCGTCGTCGATGGCTCGAGGCCCTGGGCAGCGGAAGACAAATTTCTCCGGGGGCAGCGGTTCGTCGAACAGCAGCGTGTAGTTGAGGTCGCCGGGCGCACTCGGCGACCCGCTAGCGGCCGCCTCGTCGATGCCGTCAAAGAGCACCGCCACGTCGGCGCGCAGAGCACCGGTGTCTGCCTTCTTTAAGAGCTCTGCCGCATTGGCGAAGCCCTCCAGGTCTGGCCGAGCGTGCGAGGAAGCCGAAGGCGAATATAGCGTCTGAGAAAAAGACAGCCACCACCGCGGACTGCCTATCTTCGATCGTAGTAGTTCATTCCCCGACGGATGTCCTTGCATTCCGGCTCCATACTTATTTCTCTAATTTATGGAAACTAAACATTTAGACACAATTTCCTATCTGGTTGGGTTTGATAACTTGTAATAAACTCTGTCACGTCTCCCCGGCCAAATTTTTGGTCGAAGGCAAAGTTTATTGTAAGTGCTCTAATTTCTGCTCGTATTACGACCGATGAAAACGACCGTCATTTCTTTCAGGCTTTTCGCCGTCATATTGAAGGCAACTTTTGAAGCGCGCTCGAGGCTCTTGGGGTCACAAGTGCTGACACCACGGAGAAAAAATTAATGAGGGGCGATCACTTGGATTGATGAGGAGGAAATGCGACAGCATTTTTAACCCAACAGCGTTAGGGAGCTGGGGGCGCAGAAAAGCTGGCGTCGTCGACCGTGAGCGAAAAATCCGCGAAACATCCCCAGAGAAGCAACCTAGGAGGCAGGTGGGCCACCTAGGTCACGTGACCGTGTGACGTCATCACATCCTGCCGACGGCGTTCTGAGCAAACCACCCACCGTGGCAGGTGGCAGTTAAATTAATGGCTCGTGAAGAGAGGCTGCCCGGGAAGATCAACATGTGTCGCACAAGCCCCACCGGTGGCAGCCCCTGCCATTGCAGAGCATTGGCGCGTCGCTGTACCGCTGCACCACTGCGCTAGGAGTGATCTGATGGCTCCCAGGGATCTATGAGTGCAATGTAGAGAAACAGGAATTCCGCATATATGGGCGTTAACCCATTAGCGCCATCGCGTCATACCCTTAAGGCGGAGCTCAAGTGTTCCCCTCCGATTTTTCTTCCACCCGCCATTCTATTCTAATTCTTATCTCATCCCAGTTACGAATCAATTGCATTTCATTCACTAATTTGTCGCAATTCTGATTCTATTCCATTTTTTGATTCTATTGATTCTATTCTAATTACATGTCTACTATAATAGTCGCTTTGGTTATTCATTTTTGGTGAGTCATTGTTTGTCCAGCGCCGCCCTCCGCTCCCCTGCCACGTATGGCAGGTGGAGGCGCCACACAGATGTCGACGCCGCCGTCGCGACTACGGACAGTTTTCGCCTTCATGGCCCTCCTAATCGCGTTATATATATATATATATATATATATATATATATATATATATATATATATATATATATATATATATAAAAACTCGGGAGAGGGCGTTACGTCATGCGGCCGGACTTCGCAAGCCAAGCCCTTTTGAAGCCATTCCCTTGCCTCTTTCTTTATCCGGGCACTCGACGTCACGCGATTGCTGCAACTGTACCTAACCGAGACTCGGCCCTGGCCAACCAAACCCACCGCGAGCTGTCTAATGGGGCCAGCTTTCTGCGTATCTGCTTCAATTTTTTCACACGGCACTCCGTCCGACTAACTTCCTTCATGGCCGAGCTTTGCACAGAAGTGCACGAAAGCCTCTCTTTAAACAAGCACCAGCTGCATCCAAGCAAAAGCTTTGGATGAACGAACACATCGCTCATGTTCAGTGTACGCAAGACAATATATCGGATACACGAAAAGTACGGGTGAACGGGTGTTTTAAAACACAGCTTTTTACTTGTATGAATGTGGTTTTCGCGACACACTGCTGTGCATACGTCCACCTTGCAAATCTGCGTGATTTACACCGTTTACATGCGCGCTTATATATTCCTCAGCGAAGTAAAGGCAGGCATTTGAACAGGCCAACTAGCCTTTCGTTTTTCATTCGGTTCAGAAACAGCTGGCACGCACTTCGACTTTCGGTTGTGCATGTATCATCACGATGCAAAGAGAAGGAGTTCTTTGAGTAACCCGCTCTGGGCACCCGTTGGGCCAACTGCGCAAAACACAATGGCTGTCAGATGATACAGCGAGGCCGAATCGGGAAAGATATTGTCCCGATGGGGTGAAGTCTTTAACACAGCAAACTTAAGTACATTTCAAACAAGGCGTGCAATGCGCGGGTTCGCACGATATTGCATAGCAAGCTGCCCTCACCTCTGGAAGCTGCCAGCCTTGGGAAGGCTCTGAGCAGCAGCTCCCGAGCGTAAAGGTTGGCTGCCGGCGCGAAGGCGACTCGGCGTCCCTGGTAAGGCGCGTCGCAGGGGTCTCTGCGCGCACCGGAGGCACGGGCGTCCATTTGCACGCGGCCGAGGTCCGGGTAGGCGGCCGACGAGCACCAGAACAGCGCCATCAGAAACACCGGGGCGCTCAGCTCCAGCACGCTGACGAGCAGCTTTCGGCGAACGCGATACACCACCAGGTCCTTCCAGACCACCAGGCTCACTTGGACGACCTGCGAGTTGTGGCCAGCCGCTGATCAGCGAGCAATGTCTACACTCATGGACAAACGTTCACTGCAAAGGGTTTGAATTGGGTTAGCTGGTTACCGACCTCGGGCATCTTAACTAGCTCAGAAAGGCAGGGACCAGACAGTTTGTGTCCCGTCCCTGCTCTCTTGTACCTGTCTTCATTCCCTCCTATTCACATCGCTGAGATAACCAAAAAGTGCGTGTACGAAATTATTTGGAATGAATCGAACACGTTCTCAAGTTTTCGAATAATTGCCATGAAGTTGGAATAGGGCGCGCTGTAGTTTACAGGCGCTGTTTCAGAAAACTGGAGGGTCACTTAAGCTCAGCCTATAAGGGTATGACGCGACAGTGGCTCTTCCTGCCCACGCAAACACAGACACTGATTCCTCTTTCACAATCACAACCATTATGTGCAAGACTACACGACATGTACTTTTAAAGCACCGCTTTAACCAAGCCGTACTAACGTGCCTGCGAGGCCTAGAGGTAGCCTGTCTGACTCGCAGCGCAAGGGTCAGGGCATACAGCAATGGGTCTGGTGCGTAGCAGCTTGAGAGGCGACCTGCTGCGTGTTTATATGAGGGTGAGGAGGAAGACGGAGGCCGATGGCCCGTGCGCTTGGCGCGTTGCACGCGGTTGCTCCAGTCGCTGAGGATCCGAAGCGTCGATGCAGTCTCACTAGTGATTCTACGTAGCCGGTGTAGCTGGCGACATCTATGGGAGCCTCTTGTAACAGCCTCTTTCGGCCACAACAGGAACAGCGACGACGACAAGACGCCGGCTTTTCTGCACAACGGGGCCCTTACGGCAGGGTTCAGGCACATTTAGCAAGCCCTGCCTGCATGCCCAATATCGCAGGCCATCCGTGCCTCCTTACATTGCCCTCGTCAGGACTTAAGGTGTGACATGGCTATCTTTACTGTCGTCATCGGTAACAAAAGGAAATTTTCCAACCACGGTGTTTCCAACATACTGACTTCATGTTGCGTGCACCCTGGTGGAGCTCTGTAGTGCGTCTTCCGACAGCTGCAGCTCAAATTCCACCAGTTATAGCGCTGACGCTAGCAGTTCGCAGTTTTGAACGAATATTCGTACTAATATTGCCGCACGTAGCTAGCGAATAAGCAAGCTCTTTCGATTCAGTTCTTTCACTATTCAATTCGTACTCGATTCGGGTTCAAGAAAGTACTATTCAAGCACCCGTAAAGAGAAGGCCATGCGTTCAAGTAACGTGCTGACTAAGAAGCCCTGTAAATTTCCCACCTTCATTCGCAGCGTACAGTCATTATGGGGATTGGGGTGCCAGCAGCGGCAGCCGTGGGGTGAAATGAGAGGCGGATAGAGTATTACGTACACGAGACACTTGCTCATGAACAAAACAACCTTATATCCCATTTTCCTGCTGAAGGTTACTATGGAGAGAGGATTCGCCAGAGCTCATCTCTATTAAAACCTCTCGTTAGGTTGCATGCCTTGCGAGTCGACACTTACGAACGGGTGCGGCATCCTGGACGAGTCTTGTTGTGGTTGTTGCCTCTGAAGCGATGGCACTGAAATCTTCTTTGTTCTTCTTTGTCACCGCGTGTGCACGAGAATGGAAAACCACCAGGCTGGGCGACGTCACACTCGCAAAATGTTCACAACACATAATTTCTGATTATCGACACGCCTGTCGAAATTATATGAGGGGAAGAATAGCGCCGCTTGCCAGCAAAATTTTAGAAAACGCGCAACATAGCTCAATGCAGAGAACAAAACAATTGGTATGGGTGTTCGGACACCAGGGAATAGAAGGGAACGAGGCTGCTCACACAGCCGCCGAGCGTCTCTCCCCCGGACTTCCACTGAATTCCCAGACTCTGTCGGGACTCCTGTACCGAATCCGCTGCGCTTACCATATATGCGGACACCACAACATATCTGCGCCTCAGTAGGCAAACGTTCCAAGAGCCCGCCAAGGGCCTGGATAGGACTGAGGAGCGACACCTCAGAAGGCTGCAAACGGGGTTGTTTCTAAGCCCCGCAATTCTAAAAAACAGACCAGACTTTTTCGGGGTACTGTAAGTTTTGTGAGATGTGGGCATACGCATATCATATGGTATGAGCCTGCCAGAAAAACCCAAAAATGAAGAGAGAAAATCAGCCAACCAGAGAGGTCTGGGAGGCGACCTTGTCCGACTGCTTGGAGCTGGAGTCCCAGAGGGCTCTGGTCCAAAGAGCGCGGGCAGCGGCTACCGCCAACGGTGTCCCGGAATGAGGACTACCACCCAAGCAAGGGAGCGGTGAAACCCTCCACTCTCCTCTAAAACCCGCCCCAATGCATCCAATGAAGTTTTACCACCATCACCACCAACACTGAAACGCAGTACAAAAAATGCTTCAGATATGAAGCATAACTGAAAAACTCCATACGGGCCGGCTAAGTTGTTCGGACAGATTGCAACAGCGTGAGGCCTTCGGTTTCGATTCTAGGCCGCGATGAGAAATGGCTAGAGCAGGTTCCCACGCGGAAGTTGTGGTGCGGGGTATAATAGGTGGTTGCTGGGGTGGTTTTGGGCAACAATCTTAGATCAATCTGTTTCGCAGGTACCCGTACCCACCCGCTAGCTGACGCGGCTACTGTGGATGTCGCTGGAACTAATGGCGCTGCAGTCGCACTTTTCTACATGTCCGGCGCGAGGTACCGTGTGCTTCATGCGCCTCGGGTCGCATTGAAATGTAAAGATAGACAGTTTTAGCGTAGCCGGTTAGCTATACAGCAAATACGGTGTTGCCGTTGCTGCCGATGATTGCAAGGCTTGCCTAGCCCACTTGCCGCACGGTACAACAAATGCAGTACAACAAGTGTAGTAGCAGTTACCGTAGTTACCGTGTTTACCGTACGGTGGTGCTAAAACTCGCTAATACTCAAATGAGAAAAAAAAAACATACTCCACGCGCCGCACGCTATACAAACGTTCACTTCAATAAGGCTTTCTTATTTCTTTTGTCTGTTCCTTACGCACACAGTAGCAAACCAGTATCAGGCAGAATAACACTCCAGAAATACTCATAAAACAGTCAGTTGTTTCAAGGGTACACAGAGAAACCATTCATTTGATTTCTTCTATTTTATGCAGCGCTGCTCATTTCACATCACGTTTCCCAGATATGCAAGCAGTTACTTTATTAGACTAATATTTTGGTAGGTTAAAATGCTTTCTAAAGCTAATTTTCTGCTGGTCACAGAAGTGCAGGGATGGAAAAGGCAGGGCCACACAGATAACGCGGAGGCTCCAGTTGCCGACGTGAGTAGCGCGTCAACGTTTTTAGACTAGGACAGTTTGGTGGTGAAAATATTTATGTAATCATAAGGACAGTTTCAGAACTTGCTCCGGGGATGCGGCCCCATCCTGTCGCCGCTTTAATATCTATTATTTCTATGAGATGCGAGCTCCGTCTTTAGGGTGGTGTCAGTACCGAGTAATACCCCTGTCACACTAGCAAATTTAATGTCATTCCAATCGAATGTCATTCGATGCCTCGAATGTCATTCGGTGCCTTTCGGTGCTACACGGTAAAAAATAATGTCATTCGAAAATGATGGCAGTGACGATCAGTGAAAAAAAAAAGTACAATTCAAACACATCAATGCGCATAACATATGTTACAAATTGTTGTGTAGTGTTTTAAGAGCGGGTGAGAACATTTCTGTGCAATATTATAAGGTTAAAAAATTATTTCTGGCCATTCTGCGGTACTCCAGCCATCAAAAGCCAAGCCAAGTACAAAGTCAACCACAAATCCGAAAAATGTAAACATGTAATGTAAACAGACAGACCACAAGGTAGATAAACGGGACAAAGGCGCTCCGTCCCGTTTATCTACCTTGTGGTCTGTCTGTTTTCGCGCCTGTAATCCAAAGATGTACCAACTTGCCCAGCAAGACGTTCTTTTAATGTAATGTAAATGTAATGTCGCCGCCGCGACGCCCATTGGTTGCGCTTGATGACGTGATAAGTTTACTCTGGACTACGGTGCTGCGCCGGGTGCGGCTGCTTCTAGCCGCGCGTCGCTTTTGATGTTCACTGGTTGGATTTCGTCTACATATTGCTAAGTTCGCGTGCTCTCCACGCCTGGGCCCCGAGAGGGCAGGATGCTCGGGTTTGAGCTTTTGGGTGTACAACCTTAGTCTGTAAAGTTTCGAGACGGATTTATTTTCTTCTCGAGAAATGATTCCCCAAAACAAATTTTGGTGCGTTTGTATAGCGCCATGTTTTCGGGCTAACCTAAGCTATTTATATTAATTGCTAATACAGCTGCTAAATGGCACTACATGTAGAAAAATTAGTCGTCTGCGCATTCTACTGTGAGTGAATGTTGAGAGATGGATGTATACCTCGAACAGCGTGTAAACATAAAATTCTGCGCTGCGTGAAGCTTGGCAAGACAGCCACACAAAGGTATGAGCTTCTTTGTGACGCTTACGGCAACAAGACATTATCTCGGGCGCGAGTTTTCGAACGGCACAAGAGGTTCGTTTCTGGGGGAACGGCGGTGGAAGACGACATAAGGCAGAGGCGCCCTTCAACCTCACGGAATGAAAACAACGTGGCTCGGATCAGGAAATCGTACAGTAAGACCGCACCATTACAGTCCGCATACTGTCAGATGCTCTCGACATTAGTAAGACAACATGCCACCAAATTTTGCTTGAGAACTTGAGGAAACAAAAACTGAATGCCTGACTTGTGCCGCAATCCCTCACACAGGGCTAGAAGGACACGCTGGCATCAGTGAGCGCCGATTTGCTTTCCGAGGCAGAGAAGGATGCTGCATTCGTCGACAGGATCATTGCTGAAGACGAAACATGGTTTTTCCAATACGATCCTCAAGCAAAGAGGCAGAGCGCCGAATGGCGGTCCACGAGCTTTCCCGCGTCGAGAAAGGTGCGGCGACCGAAGACCAAAACAAAGACGATGCCGATAGTTTTTTTCGATGCCAGAGGTGTCATACACCACGAGTTCGTCCAACAAGGGCAGACGGGGAATCAGGAGTTTTATATCCGCGCGCTCCAACACATGCGGTATGCACTCCGACGCCGTCGCCCTGTCTTATGGGCATCTGGACAATGGCGCCCTCTCCACGATAACACAAGGCCGCACACTGCTGTCAGCATGACAAAATATCTCGCCAAGCACAGCATTACTGTACTTCCCCAATCGCGATACTCGCCTGACCTCTCTCCGTACGATTTTTCCCTGTTTCCACGTGTGAAGTGAGCCCTAAAAGGTCACTGGATGGGGAGCGTAAAGGCCATTCAAGACGCCACGACAAAGGAGCTGACAGCCCTGCCAAAAGAAGCATTTTCCAGCAGTCTCCAAGACCTCAAGAAGCGTTGGAAGCTAAGTATAGACTGCAAGGGAGACTATTTCGAAGGGGGGCTGCACAAATGATTTCAATGTTAAACGCATCTTTTTTAATTGACTCAGTCTCGGAACTTTACGGACAAAGGTTGTAAATCTCTAACGAAAGTGAAAGCCGTTCTTTTCTTGGTTTCACCCGGTGAAATGGAAGAACACGACGTGCCTCTTGCTCCCTCGTAGTTTAGCTTGATAAAATTCTTCACGTGGGTAATATGCGGCAGTGCAAAGTAGTTTGCAGTTCAGCTTCGTACGTCATCCGTGTGCAGGCCGCATCTCTGCGCTGACCGTAAATGCATGCTTACCTTCCTTGACTTACTGGCGATGTGAAGGGCAGCAACTGTTAAACGTCGCTTAGAACACCTCTAAAATTGCGGCTCAAGTCGAAGTAACAGCACTAAATTACTCGAAGTGCGGGCTGCTTAGTTATCTCCTTGCAGCACCGACTGCAGCAGAAAAGCGTCTTTATTATGAGATTTTTCCTTGGCTTATTTTAACAGTTGTGTTAAGGAATAAAATATTGACCCACTGACATTCTCAGAAATAATTGAAACACCTACTGAATTTCGCGGCCTCGGCCTAATTGCAAACTCCCATTTACTTCGTAAAAATCACCTCCCTAAGTCGAAATCGAACATAGTCCGCCAAGGCGGCTTCTAGAAGGCGAAAGAAACTGACTTGCCCCGGCATGCATGCAGATACGGCTAAAGAAGTCCGAAAGACGAGCTTTTAAGGTTCCTTGACGGAATACAGCATTCCCTCATTGTATTGGCTCCCTGAAAGTTTGCCCAGATAGGAAGACAACGAGACGAGCACCCGTTTGCCAACGCCTCTTTAACGTGCTCCGCTAAAGTTGGTTATAAATTCTACTAAACCGTCTTGTTTAATTTATACAGAAAACTACGTTTATAGTCTTTAAATGCATTTTTGTGCGCACGTGAGTCACCGCCTGCTGGCGCTCCTCAAGCTGGGAGTAGCAGACGACGCGTCCATGTGACGCTTCCGCAGCGCCACCGCCTAGGCAGCGATCGCACTGATCAGTGGAAAATCGCGTGGGTCCGTAGTAGCGAGTTTCAATAATGCTCTTAGCAACAATGTATTTAAGATGGCGCCGTTCATGGCGAAAACGCGGAAAACATTACCGCGGCGCAACCACGGCTATAACGATGGTTTAGTTGCTGAAGATAAGATTTTTGGAGCATTAGTGAACGTGTAACGGTTATAAGTCGCATCAGCATCGTTAAAGTGCCTTGTTCGTATCGTAATGAAGCTCAAGCAGTTGAAAAGCATTCTGGATAGTGTAGACACTTTTGATACTCCGAACGTTCATTTGGAGCAGTACCCAACACCGCCAGATATTGCAGGTATGGTCACACCTGGAGTTTTGGGACATTTTCTCACTACTTATATAATGGAAGTGAAAGGAACTAGACAGTTGTCTACCATTGTGCCTAGTTTAGAAGGGGTGACAGATTTACTGACTCGTGTTGTCCCTCGTAGCTCATGTGATGCATCATGTGTTCAGCCAAGGAGAACTCGAAGGCAAGTGTGTGGCCGATCTTGGCTGTGGTGCAGGAATACTCAGCATAGGCGCTGCGATTCTAAATGCAGGGTGAGTTTTCGTTTCAAGCCTTTAGTTTCTGACGAGAATGGCCTACCGTGCCGTCATTTTGGCATGCAGTGGGTTACTTTTATCTGCTTAATTTGATCCCTGGTTCTGTGCTCAGTGTTGTGTATGTATGAGCACTCTTGACAATTTAAACGGTTGCTGTGCAGCACGCGTGCGCTGGTCTGGTTCCGAAAGATTCATGACTTCATTTTTCGCGAAATCTGCTGGAAAGCAAACAGTGAACTAGCACCGCTAAAAGATATGAAACATTGCGCCGAATTGGTATTTTGTACCGACAGCATCGCTACGCTTCAGAAGGAAAAACAATGTGCCTGCAAGATGCGCCTAAGCGTCTTTTCCGACTCGTAAAAAAAAAGTACTTAACTGTGTTTTGTTTAATCTCGTTTTAAAAGCTTCTGGAGTCACAAAACTGCTTTGAAAGATTTGAGAATACTTCTTGTGAAGTTGGAAGTGTGCGAATTATGATTTTTTTTTTCCTATACCAGCTATGTTGTGGGATTTGACATCGATGCTGCCGCTTTGCAAGTGTGTGCCCAGAACTGCTTGGAGATGGAAATAACTTCGGTGGACACAGTCCAGTGGGACCTCACGTTGGGCCCTGACACAAGATGGAAGGCTATGTTTGACACTGTAGTAATGAACCCCCCATTTGGCACAAGGACAAAAGGTGAGCGATTGGGATAGATGTGCACAAGGAAAAATTAATTTTGTGTAACAGTGTTTTTTATTTGCTGTTGAGCAAAATATCCTATTTATGTCAGAAATTTTATTAGGCATTGAGTAAAGTGACCTATTTATGTCAGAAAGTATCTGCTCTTATTGCAAAATTGATGGCATTACAACTACTAAATTTTAGCCAACTGTTTCTAAAGTAAAGTGCCGAATTTTGATCTTAAGGAATCTCATTTATGTAAACTATTTTTTATCAAAGGGCTCTGGACCACCTGCGGTTATTTAATGTACACCTACGCTACGCAGCACATGGGCATTTTTGTATTTCACCGTCACAATATGGCAAACAGTGAGTGTCGACAGCCTGTTTGTCGCAGCTCTTCCGGCATTTAAATGTACCCGTATAGGCTTGAGTTCTCATCAGTGACGAAAAGTGTACCCTGTGTGAAAGTCCTAAGCACGGCAAACATTGGTTGTCATCATGAGACCTTGTGCCTCACTGTGGAAAGCCTGTTCTACACTCGTGTATGGGCTACGTTTCCTTTTGCTGCTGCTCGAGCACTGACTGCTATGAACATGCAACAGATATGTATAGCCATCGTCAGTGTTCTTACACACACTTCAAACACTTTTCCAATTCTTGAACCAGTTATTTCTGAATGTGTTCATTTTTCTAATGTGACATGAAATGTGGCAAGAGGTTTTTGGTTGACTTATACCAGCATTCATGGCCAACCTGTCTTCGAATAAACAGTAATATTCTGGTGCACCCTATGACATGGCATGATGTGCACATTGTAAAGCTTCAACACTTCACCTGTAGTTGTGACATTCTCATTGAAATTTTGTATTCGTGGTGCTATTCTTTTAGGTCTTGACATGGTTTTCCTGAAAACAGCACTGTTTATGTCGTCAGCTTCTGTGTACAGTTTGCATAAAACTTCAACACGAGAAGTAAGTGTGTTTTCTTCATTACGTTATAGTATTTCACAGGCATAACTGTGGCTGCAGGCTCGAAATGTAAACATTGTAGCTAAGGCTTCAGATTAAAAGCATTTTTGTTATTAACTTTTACATGCGTTACTCTGCTGAAATTTGCAATTCGCCCTGCAAGCAAGCTGAACTTGCTTCAGAGGGCTGATTGCTGAACCACTTAATGTGAAAATGCTGATAAAATCAATGAAAACAAACAGCACACTGACAAGACATTCTGTTGATTTCATGGTAGTCTTCCTAATCTTTAATGTTGCGGTCATAACCTGTGGGAAGCCTGAGAACTTAGTGTTGCCATTTATTTGGCAGACTTTTTTCCACAGAAACAAGGAAGAAATTCACAGTTGGCAGTAGTTATTCAAGAAGTCTGCACTCATCAAGCAGTCAGCTGAGGTGTACGGTGGGCCCATGTATAAATATGTCTCCATGCATTCTAGTTCACTCAAAGATCGTCGAGATGACTCAAGAAGAAGCGAGAGGCGTTAAAGTTGGAATTTATCTCATATCATAAACATGGCTTAAGCAGAAAGAGGTGATAAACAACACTCCTGTGTAAAAACAGTGAAGCACATGAAGTTGATGGCAATATATACTGCACTACCTACCTGAGTAATGCCATTTTTCCAGATAAAAAAGATTGAAGAAAACAGAGGTGCCAGCATTTTGTACACAAGACTCTATCTTGCTTGTTTGTGTGCAACTCTGAAAGCAGCACTCCCAGTAATTTCTAGCCCTAGTGTTCACCACATTAAACATATCTGACAGAGGAATGAAAATGAAAGTTTTTTATAGTCTGCTTGGCATAGTACATGATCAAACGCAGATATGTCGAGGCAAGATTTTTCTATCCGTACCTTGTTATGCTGTTTCTGCTGCATCTGTGGTATTAGCGGTTTATATTTGAATGCTCAAGCAAAAGGACTCAGTAAAATATATTTACTATCACACCACCTGTGAATGGGAGCATACATCAGCGGCTCAAAAGCCGTTGAGCTTTTGGCACGTTGCAGGAACTGTGCTTGAATATGTGAACTACGTAAATAGTCTGCAGTATGACTAGAGGTTGGCGTTTTTGGTTTAAACTGAAAACTCGGTATCCTCTGTATGTAATTCATAGTTTTCTAGACATCAGTCGGTTACAATTGGTCACAAAAGAAAATTAAAGAGCAAAAGCCAGGAGCATGGTGAGACAACAGGGTGGTTGGATTGGGTAGTTCAGTTGTAATGTTTTGAGGTGTTGCTGCGCTGCTTGAGAAAACGCTGGTTGCAGACAAAGAGGCACCACCACCCATCAAGCATCATCTACTAGCATTGCATGTTCTGCTCACGGACCGTCATCTTCTTACCAAAACCATTACGCTTGATTAAGGAGTTCTTGTGCAGCATGGAGGACACTGACATCAAGCCAGTATGAACTTGAAACCATACACACATGTCATGAAAAAGTGTCAGGTTCTGGCTTCCACGTTGGTTCAGCACAGCATTTCCATCGTTGCCAACATGGTCAGCGGACCTCTGCTTCTTCTGAGATCTGCTGCCATCATTTCTTCTTCCTTTCTAATTGGTAACTTTGTTCTTGTGAAGCAGTTGCTGCTTTCACAGTTTGCTCCGTGTTTGAAGAAGGAAGCAGTGTGTTGCAAGCAGCACATACACTTACATTTATCATGAGGTAAACCTATTCTGACATGAAGGCGGATAGATGGAAGTTATGCTTGCCTACGTGCGGAGTGTGTTAGTGCCATTTCTTTTGCCTGTTTTTTTTTTGCTCTAGTCTGTTAAATTTTTTTTGCAGCCAGGTTTTTGTTAATAAATTTTTGTTTTTGTCTTATTGCCCAATGACTTAACATCCGCCCTGTTGTTTTTTTTTTTTTTTATACCTATAGTATTTCATATTCGAACTACTACTCTAAACACGACCATTTGTGCAATAATTACTTATACATAAACCGCTTTTGCTAACAAACAAGCCAAGATAATTTATACAGACCTTTGAGTATACATGGGTGCCCATATGTCACTAAAGAAACAGAAAAAATGGTGATTCTTCCACAGGAAATATCTGCCGAAAAAAAAAACGACGAAAATTGCATTCTCTAATAAACATTGAAGACAGTCCATCAAATTTTCAAGAAATAATAACTGAAAAGTCCAACCCCCTAGTCTGACTATGTGTTGGGATGAGGGAAAAAATTAATACTGAGGAGAACTAGTTGCAGGTGCTGCTGTTATAGATCCCCTATTTACATATGGATCAACAGCATCTGGTTTTTCATTTGCTAGTGCTTTGTTTCCTTTGGTTTCGTTGATAATGGTCCCTAGTATTGATGTCAATTTGGACTGTATGCTTTTTGCCTTTTTCTATTTTTAGCAACTCACAGGATGCAGCATTGTCCAAATAACCGTGTTTTGTTTGTTTGCTCTTTGTATTATTAGATTACTTTACTTAATTACGTATCTTTACCTTGCAGCACGTTGTGAAGAAGGCCGAAGAGTGGGGTGTCTACTGCAGGGTTGTGGCTGAGCTTCGCTATAACATTGATCGACTGTATACGTTTCACAAACGTGACTCAACAGATATTGCCGTTGACTTTGTGCACTTTTCACATCGTAAGTTACCTGGAAAATAATAAACTAGTCAACTTTTCACCAGCCGACATGTGGCCACCATACATCAGTACCATATCAAAACACAGATGCTGTGAAGAACAGTTTATTTGCAAAGCTTTACAAATATGAAGACATGATTCTAGATCAGATATGTACAAGTGCAAACAGTGTGTAAAGGGACTTCAGTGCGACAGTTTTGCCCATGCAGAAAAGGTCGCACTTTTCTGCATCTTACACTTGTAAAACACCCTGTTTTGTAGCACTCATGTAAAAAGGGTCTAAACCACACTGTTGCTCTTTGATATTCAAAACCGGAATAGTACAAGACACTTTTACTTGAAGTTAAAATCTAAACAACTAAAACTAACTTTTTTTTTTTTCAGTGTTTTTGTAACACCAACATTCATTCAGGAATATTCTAGCAGTTTCTGCATGGGCATTTGTCCCTTACCAGTAAAAACTGCACCGAAGCTGTTTTTGTAAGACTGGCAACATATATTAGTTAGAGAACAGAACGCTATCAATACTAAAAGAAAGCACTTATGTACAGGTCAAACATATTTTTTTTCAACCGTTTGCCATTTACTTCACAAATGAAATGTTGAGTAATATAAGCAGGAAAAAGATTCAAGTACTTTTTTATGCATGACTAATAATATTTGTACTTGGTTTTCATGACTTCATGATGTACTTTTGTGATAAACTCAGATGAAGTCCGATTGAATGACCAAGGTGTATGCAAGTGCAGGCTGTAGAATATTGTTGCAGCATTTTGATTTCACAGTGCATCCCATGAGCCTAAATCTTTAATTTATGATACCACAATTTTTAAATGGCATATCTAAATGTTTGGAAATACGCAGAAAAAATGGTATACATGCTAAACGACGCGAAATAAATTCCACCACATCATTCTCTGGTGTAGAAGATTTTAAAAGGGCAAATCCAGCATTTTTTTCTGCCTCCACAGATTTTACTGAACTTTCCGGGTACGTTCTTCCTTATTTTCTGGTCATTTTTGCAAAAATGCACAGCGGGCTGATGTCTTGTTGCAGCGCAAATGCATTTTAAAATTTTTCATTCCGTGGCAATTTGCCGTGGCTCAACCGAGGCAATTTTTATGGGCAACCTTGCACATACGTCACCGTTTGGCATGCTCGTTCATATTTCCGCTGCAACTGCTCAACAGAATTTCATGCTTGTTTTCGGTCACTTCAGACAAATAACGACCCAAGTTGTCACGGTCACCAGTTTAGCTTAACGTTTAGCACACAATAAGTTTGGGGACAGCATCCCTGACGTCGTAGTTTTCCGAAACGCATTTTCGCTTTTCAAGTTTTTGCTGTTTTAAAATACTTCTACTCTGTAGTCTGAAAAACGTTTTTGTACCAGAGAGAGGAGACGCGATGTGATTATAAACTCAGATTGATAAAAAAAACCCCGGAGTTGTCCTTAACCCGTTCCGGTCAGGTGTACTTTGGTTATATACTTGGTTATAACCACTTATTTAAAGCATTTTTTTCAGCTTCGCTAGTGCTACAGCATAACTTCCTTAGTGTGTGGTACCTCTCGCAACACTCTCCTCGGTAGATGCCAGGCTTTCTCTCGCATGTCTTGCAAAGAAATATGTCTTCCTTGTGCCGCATTTTATCATTCTGTCACTGCAGACAGCATGCAGTTCTTGTTGAAAGAGGAACATAGCTGTCTTCATCACTGAAGGCATCTTTGATCTCTACAATGTCATTAGACAACTTTCTATAACACACGCCTGCTGGAAAGGAAATCGTGCTGCAATTTTTTGGTGCCAATTCAGGCCTTCGATACCAAATGATCAAAAAATATTTTTGCATCGGTATGGTGCTGCTATCCTTAGGAGGAAAGCCAAATGGCCAATTTGCAGGCTAAAATAATTCCCATCAGAAGGCGTGCAATTTTTCCTACAGGAATAGCAGGCAAAACACTGTGTCAGGCCATGCCTGACAAATGACCAGACACGCACTTTTCCACTGTTAGGCGATGTCCGACATATGATCGGAAAGGGTTAAAATTCATATTTGCTAGCTTTGGCCCTTAAATGTTTTCCTTGTTATTCTAGCATGATGGCAAGGTTTGCATGTGTTTTCCATGTTCATGTTCTAGCATAGAAAGCCTTGTTAAGAATGCATGGAACCTCTTTTGTAAGCAGAGGGAATACTGTCAGCAGGTAAAATGCCTATACTGTGAACTATGGCAAATATTGCACCAACACGGTAGCAGTCGTTAAGCATTTTTGCTTGTTTCACACATATTGCAATGAGGCAAAAAACCCATGTTCTAAACGTATAGCACAAGATGGTGACATGTAGTTTCCCATCTACATGTTATTTTTGTTCATGAATCATTGGGAAGCATTACAAATGTAACATAGGTTGGGTAATTCAGCTCTGGCTCTCGGAACATTGACGAACCCCAAGAGATACTGATTCTACTAAAATGCTACCAAAATGCACTGCACTCTCTAATTGGAAGGCATTTCACACGGCTTTAGAGATGTAAAGGACACAGGTGGCTATTTACACAGGCTTGTGCACACTACACAACAAAACATGCAAAGCATTTAGTGCATACAATGACGATTATGGGAGAAATACAATTTCAAAAACAACATGGTGCTTGCTGGTATCCACCTTAGATAAAAAGTCATGAAATGAACTTCAAAAACATCACACCACAGAGAGAAAGAAAAATCTAAAAAGCCAGTGAGGCCTTTCTCTTGAAGCAACATAGTATTACCCGTCTCCTTGTGTTCTTTATGTTCACCATGTGAGTCGGTGGGCAGAACATAACTTGCTCATTCTACATTTCCTTGCACTGCAATTATTCAGTGCTTTCTGTACACCAGCAGTGATGTATGGGGATGGGGCATTTGGTATGCTCTTATTTTCCTGTATAGCAGCTTTCTAGATTCTCTGCTGCTGCAGTTCAAAGTCCTGTGAAAATGGTGCATTATTTCAAATGTTTCATCTTGCTTTTCTATATTATTCTTTCACACATTTTCTGATTATGCAACCATTGCATGCTGAAAAACCCAAATTTTGTGCTGTGCGAGTTTTTTGATATGATGAAAGTTGGTGGGATGGCATACAACCTCAGGTATAAGGTGGCTGAGACATTACCACGCGTGTTACACGAGTTTCCGGACAGTCTTACGTGTTGGTATGTCTAGACTAGTGACTGTTGACGTGACAACCCCTCTTGCACTGCAAAACATTTTGAAGTGCATTGTCTGCTGCTCCATTTGGCACACATTGGATGAAAATAGGTGTTGTGGAACTATGACTAAGTTTGTTCAATTGCAGGCCAATGTGAAGTGTGGCTGCCACCTTTCTGAGTTTTGGCCAACCGATTTATAAGTTTTACTCACATAGAGCCTTCTTCTCTAAAGCGTGTTGTGTCAATTTAGAAAAATTTGCACCTGAGCTTTCACAGCAGGGCCAGACGCACTTGTGCAGAGCCCTAATCAATGCTCCAGTGAAAGCAGGTCGCGTTATGGTGCCCATGGGTCGAATTCTCCAAGCAGTTCTCTCAGGAAATTGTTTCGGCGAAAAGTTGGTACATCTTTCATAAGATTTACACTGCCGTCCAAGGCACTGACCTCTTGTTAATCAGTATTGATCGCACGATGCAGGAGTGGTGACGTCGAGCGAACTGCTTGTCGGGTGGCAGCGTACCGATTTACTGCCTTCTTGTAGCGACTCGTTGGCGCTGCGCGACGACCCCATGTTTTCTTGGATCGCACTCGAAGCTTTTGTGGACGCGCCTTCGGTGCGGGCACCGCAGAACACGTTTACGTTTTCGGCCGCTCAGCAAAAGAGCATGTGACAGACCAGTGCCTTTCTGGACCAGGAAACTTTCTGCGAGTATTCGCAACATCGGATGCACTGATCTAAGCGGGGGTCACTTGAAAAGGTCCTGAGGATGCCGCATCCAGCTGGTGACTACATGGTGTCTGCACTGCCTTTACTAGGCCAGCTTACATGTTGCAGTGCACGCCATACCGGCGTGCCCAGATGCCACGAGTGTGTCTGCGGTTCTCAGGTGACCCTTTCCCAGTGACCTCAGAGTGGCCTGCTTAAGTACGTATTGAGAGAGATCAGTGGAGCCCGCCTAGATAATGCCATCCCAACGGTATTGCGCCGGGGTGCGCGCCCATCACCGGCGAGAGGAACAGCGGCATTTGCTGGCCACCAAGTTCTCGAGCGTGGTTGTCATCACGCCGTCTTCGTCCAGGTACGTCACGTTCAATGGCACGTATGTGGCCCAGTTGCAGCTGGACACCTGCGAACATAATTGCGATATTGATGCTGCAGTGGAACAGGTTGGGCAGCGCGTACTGCTGCATGGTGAGAATTCTCGGAAAAGAATGCGTTGTTTTGTGTTGGCGGCTAAAATGTTGAGTTGAGTTTTGTCCATTATTGCTAGTTGATGTGCTTGGCCAAGAAACCAGAAACTCTCTATTCGCCGTTTGGTGGTTTAGTAAAGCAAAAAAAATCCCAGCTAGCTCTAGGCATCCAGAGTATAATGAGCCTGATATAGAAATGGAAAGGAGAGCAAGATAGCATCAAGTCCTGCATGCTTTTTACGTGGTGTCAGCGTTGCATAGAATAACAATTCCGAAAGTCAAGCACGAAATGCAGAGTTGGCCGAAGGGTTTGGGTTACGTGTTTTGTATTGTATGGTGTCACAGTCTAAATAAAATCCCGGATAAACCACATTAGAACTCCATGGGACGGCAAAAGATATCTGGCTGTGTGTGTGGTTACGAAACGGTGTCTGCGCAAATTTTTAGCATACCGGATACGTATTAGTGTAGGCGTATACCTGCTTACCGGACGCCGGCTGCGCACGCGCAGTGTCCTCGCCTGGCCCCACCCATGTCACTGCGTGCGCGGGAGGCGTCCGGTACACGTCTCCACTAATAAGTCTTTGGAGTGCTAAAAACGTCTATTCGAGAGATTTAGGGTAGCGGAGGCATACCGGATTGCCAGCCGCTAACTGCTCATGCGCAGTGTTTCCACCTGCCCCGCCCTTGCGCAGGAGGCGATGGGTTGCTCATCGCACAGGCTTTACAGTGCGAAAGCATTATTCCGATGGGTAATCCCCGAGCAAGATCTTGCGATGTTTTTATGCTTGCGGTGCTTGTGCGTTTGAGCCAAATGAATAAATAAAAATAAAACAAACATTTGCGACTGGGATTCGAACCCGCGGCAGCGCGAACAGATCAGCTCCGCAGGCCACTGCGCGAGAGTACTTCGCTATCGCCGCATCTTTTAATTTTCGTGTTGCGGCAAGTACACAAACACCTAAACCATGTCAGTTGGTTTGACGTCATAATTTCAGCTTAGAAACCTATGTTGCTGAGGATGTCGCGCAGCTTACATACATTCTCAACAAATAACTACTGCACAGACGGACGGCAGGATCACAATTTCTCACTGCCGCGGCCGAACACGCCTCGTGTTAAACTGCACTCTCGCGCTATGCTTTGCACTTCGACTTCGTCAACTGATATTACTCAAACTGATTTCCGCGCTTTGAGCTATCTGGCTGTAGTGACAATGCGCGCTGCATGCGTTGGCGGGGACAGCGTTGTGGCAGAAACACGGCACTATAGCAATACGCGTTGACGCTGACAACTTTTCTGCAGAAATGTGGCATCGGACTGCAGTGTCTAGAATTATAGGCACTGTTATTGGACTATAGGCCGCCTGCGTACATTGGGTAAATTGGCACTGAAGACGAAAAAGGGAATCATTCGCGAATTCGAAATGAAATGAGCGTTAGCAAAGTTGTTTTCACCTATGCTCTTGACTGTGCTTTACATTATTATTATCGATGATTATTAATGTGCACCTTGTTATACCCGAGGCTTAAATTCCGAATTTCGCTCCCAGGTCCCAAATTCGGATATCAATTGTACATCGCGAAACGACGATTAGTTTGGTACAACCCGCATCCCTCTGCGACCACTGGCTCGCACGCCACGGCCCTCCGAAGGTCGCCCCCCCCCCCCCCCCCCATTAGTGGAGGACCAAAGGTCATCGGTACGAATTCCTCACACAACCATGACTTCAACTCGACTAACAACCTTTTGCGCCGAAGCGTGCCGATTCGTTTGCCAGCACTCCGAACCTTCTGCGCCAAACGGGTGAGCCACAATTTTGTCACCAAGTGTGGCACCAATCTCGGCACCCACTCAGACGCTTCATATATATATATATATATATAGCGGAACGCCAGCATAGGGGGTAAACTGGCCGCTGTGCCGGTCCGACGACTGCGCGCGCGTGGTCACGTGATGGGGGCCACATTTTGCACGATGCTGCACATGATGCTGCAGCAATTTGATCACATGACCGGCCGCCATCTTGAAATCTTTGACGAACAAGAAACATTCGAATGCGAGTAGTAAGAACTAACGCTCTTAAAAGTTGAAGAAGCGCATAGCTGGCTTCCTGGGTCAGCGGATGCCCCAATCGCGCTTTCAGCTACGTGGCGGTAGTGGCCACCTACAAAAACTGCTTTTGTACAATATTGCGGGCTTAGCAATGCTAAGCAGGCAGCCATTTTTTTTTTTACAGCGACGACCGTAGCTTTCTCTGGAATTTGATACCCCTGGGCTAAAATCACTTAAGCAGTACATCTTCTGTGGCCCCAAACTCTTTAAAGTCCAACCTTATCAGAAACATGCAGTCTGCAAGAGTTGGTTAACCAGAAATATCCTCAAGGTATATACTCAAGACATAGCATTTCTCTGTCAGGATGAGTCCTTTTATTATATTACCATTGCACACAAACTTCTTTTATCAAACCTGCAGCTCGTATGAAATGACAGCCGCGTGTGTGGCTGAATTTCGGTCCACCGTCACAATACTGTCCTCTATGATCGCATGTTTGTAGGATGTCGGAGGAATTTTCATCCTCGTAGCGTCCAACAACGTAAAAACTAAAGACATCCTTAAAAGGGACGTTTCACGATGAAGCATTCAAAATCAATTTGGCATAAGGAGTTTCGGATAACTTCAGGACGTCCCAGTCATTTTATAATGTATGACCTCCACAGAGATCCGAGTCGCATTGGGACTTTGAAACATCCAAGGTGGCAGCCTCAAAGTAGAAATAAGTACAACTATGAGCTTCATGGACCATAGAGAGTAAGTAATTTAACGAGAAAGGGTGTATATTGGGCGTCATGATTTTGAGGGAGACAGGTGGAGATTTGTAGTTATCAATTACGTGGCAGTGTCATCGTTCCGATAACAAGGGGAAGAGCTAGGCTTCAGTGCTGTAGGCCTTGTTGTAACATGTATGCTAGTTGGTATAATACCTCAGACATGGAAAAGTTGCGCGAAACGCTCGCGCAAAAACATAAGACAGAACACGGGACGAGCACAGTCGCAGTGCCTATCGGTGTCCCCAAGCAACTGGCAGCATTTTGAGTGCAACCATCAGGACAACTATGGAGGAAGGAAAAAAGATTCCCTTTCCTTCCTCTATGAGCTGAACTTATGTTTCCTGCGCTTTGTTCAGAGCGTGGAAAAGAAACCTAAAAATAAGTCAACCTTTGCTAAAATTATACCTTTTAGGATTCTCTTGGACGGTCTTAAACTTGCTTACACAAAAATTTTGCTGTGGCTCCAACGACTGAATTGTAAATAATCGGGAAACAAATCAGTTAAAAAATAGAACTGCCCTAGCGACCGTAAACAGTTCCATTTCACTCTCATGTCCGAAATATATACGTTTTTTTTATGTGTACAGTCATAGCTGCCAAACCAAGATGCGCAGTGCGTCCAAAGCCGAAGGAACTGTGGCAACAAAAATTACTCATCCTTTCCGAAGTGTTGAACTATTTTTGCGAACATAGAATTTGCCATAAGCGTTTAATAGATAGAGTTTGTGCTGTTTCTTGCTTTGTTCCTGTTACCTCGCTCATTCAAGTGTGATCTTGTTGCTTCCAGAATTTGCTTCTTTAAAATCTAATTTCATACTTTAATTATGAAGTACGCAGCCTTGATTTTATCCATGTCTGATCATTTTATTGATCTCCGTTACCGATGCTCATGCAGCAGACTATGAGAGAGAGCTTAGTCAAGCTGCTCAGCTTGCAAGGCCAATTTTTTTTCGCCGTTCCTAAGAACCTGGAAACAAGTATGGCATAGAGCCTCGTCACCCGCCGCGGTGGCTCAGTGGTTAGCGCGCGGCTACTGATCCGGAGTACCCGGGTTCGAACCCGACCGCGGCGGCTGCGTTTTTGTGGAGGCAAGACGCTAAGGCGCCCGTGTGCTGTGCGATGTCAGTGCACGTTAAAGATCCCCAGGTGGTCGAAATTATTCCGGAGCCCTCCGCTACGGCACCACTTCATTCCTTTCTTCTTTCACTCCCTCCTTTATCCCTTCCCTTACGGCGCGGTTCAGGTGTGCAACGACATATGAGACAGATACTGCGCCAGTTCCTTTCCCCCAAAACCAATTATTATAAAGCCTCGTCAGGGCTGTCGCTTGAACCACCTCTGCGTGAAACTCGGAGTGACTGCATGGATGAGACGCGAGGCGCGCGCTTTACGCGTTGCAGCTGCGCTGCACGTGCGCGCTGCGATCGCTTACCGCTCTGACGCAGGGGCGCCTGCTTGCCTTTCCGCGACGCCTCCGTCCGCCGCCGCCGTGACAGTGACACGCGCCGTGGCAGTAGGAGTATGTGAACCCTTCGGGGAAGAGCACGTTGTCCAGGCCCAGCTCTGCGCGGTTAGCAACGACACTGGGAGTGAGGAGGGCATACGACGATCGAAGCACTCAATTTGCAACCCCTGTCAGATACGTCTCGGATGCAAGGACCCGATTAGGTCGCTAAAGAAATGCGATGCGTATCTCATCAAAAGCACTACCCGTAGCTGGCAGCAGCAGGATGATAGGCTGCTCGAGTGCCTTCTCAGTGGTGGGTGGCTCTTGCTTCTTTATTTCTCTCTCTCCTATATCTTGTTAAAGCGCCTCTTGCGCGTTCCATGACCAGGTGCGAACGCACTGTGCATGTCCCTTCTTCTCTAACGGCGACCTTAAAGGCGTCGGGCAGCAGAAAACGATCATAGCGGCGTCCGTGGGGGCGGCTGAAGTGTATGCCCTAAGGGAAAACTATCCAACTGTTTCGTTTCTTGAACTTGCTGAGAAGAGAATCGTTTCTGGAGTAACAGGCCTGAGAAATAAGCCAACCGTACATATTTTTCTCGGTATTTTTTTAAAGAGGAGCGAGGTGTTGCCACATTTATCTAGATGGCCCCTGGCTGCTGCTTTCGTTAAGCCTCAGCTAGGAGCACTATATACACTTAAAAACGTCAACGTTGCACCGAGAGGTCCAGCGGCTCCGCCTGTTTCTGCGGACTTATGAAGGTTGGGTGCTTCAGCGTGCTCGACAGGCGTTGCTTTGAGACAGAAGGTAGCGTGTGCCTCACCTGCAAAGGTGACCTCGAACTCGCCAGGCGTGCATCCTGCGTGCTGCCCACTGTCGCCGTCAGCTGTGCCGGAGGCCTCGTCCTGGGCCTTGCGCCGGCGACGCCGGTGGGGCCTGCACGGGGACGATCGAAGGCGGTCAGCATGCAGCAGCGAATCTTTTTCCCTGAAGACGGAGGACTCCGCCCGCTCTTGTGTTGCACCATTGTGAAAACTTATAGGGTGCTGAACACCAGCGATTTGAATGCGAGCATCCATTGCAACCTGGCTGCTCGTGAAAAACGATTTAAGGTAGGAAAGTTTGAATATCGAATTTTTCGAATGTGAACCAAATACTGATATGAAGAATAAATGCCTTTGAATATGTGCTTAGTATGAAAAGAAAAAAAGATAAATAGGCAAATGCTGTTTGCCTTAACTTTTTTCTTTCAGTATAGTGTATGGTCTTTGCAGACCAAAAAAAGTGACGGTCGATTTTGCTTAGTTAGGCCAAATGCGAATTAGGTGCGCTAGCGTTGTGTAGCGATTATTTTGCGTTGTTTACGTCCACCTGCCACCTAGGTCAGATGACCTCGTGACGTTATTACACTGCTCATTACACGTGACGTCATTACACTGCTACACTCATTATGGCCACGTCATTCGTAATTAATATATACCCAAAATTGTTCTCTGCCTGATTCGATCTTTTCAGTTTCTTCGCTGTCACAATTAAAGCACTTCTAAAAACCCCTATGTCGGTAACAAACTGTTTTTTGTTCTTGTTTACTTTTGGTATTGAGGTTTATCTTTGTTTCCTTGTTTTGTCACGCATGTTTTTCAATATATTTGTCATTCGCCGACTGCCGAGTACTGCCCCACAAGCCTTTATGGCTTGGGCAGACCTGTCTTAAAGTTTGTAAACATGTTTTCTTGAAAACAAGTGTTTATTTTATTATTATTACAACCTGCCAGGTGTGTATGTATACACACACACACCTGGACAGGTTGCCTACAATCCGGTGGGCAGATGACAGTCTGGCAGAAAGCAGGCTTCAAACACACAACGGCTAAATGCGGGGAAATGGCCACTGTAAGTGCTAGCACTCTAAACAAAACTAGACTGACTCAGCACCATGCTGTAAAAACGAGGCACACACAGAAATGTATACTGCTTGAATGGACAGCATAGCAGTGTGCAAGCTGCAATGTGGTCATGCAAAAATGAGCAATAAAATAAAATCCATGAATTTACACATGATTGGCAGCTGTAAATAACATGATTGGCAGTAAAACGTCATTAATTCAAGCTTCAAGACACCAGAAGAAATGCCCACATTATCCGAAGGTCGAATTATAAAACGCCGACCCCCCCCCCCCCCCTTTCACGAAAAAAAAAAAGAAATGCCAAAAATGCGGAAATGCGGTGAAGCCTTCTCAGGAGCCTCTCGCAGAAAGGCCGTTACGAGCGTGCTGGCGTGCTCGGCGTGCTGGAAGAATGACGGAGATGTAAAAAATAAAATGACCTGAAAGCGGCCGGCGCGCAGCAGGGTTCGGACCGCTGTCAAATTCGCGGCCGACAGCCGCCGTGGGCTGGCCGTGAAGCTGAGCTGAAATTACTAGGCCACGCAATTTTTAAAGCAAGGGCTCTACTAGCCTCGTCGAGCCAATGTCATCGGTGCAGTACATTTGACCTTCAAGTGGAGGTGTGTCAGCGACGTGACGTACCACGTGACTCGCCGCCGTTGTGCCCTACCGCCGCCTCGCCAGCTGTTTCCACGTGACTAACCACGTGACTCGCCGTTCGCTTGAAAGGGAGGCGGCGCTGCTCTCGTGTGCATACACATTGCCGCCTTGCAGTTTCTCGCTACGGATGAGGCGAGTCGTTCGGGACCTGTGTACGCTGTCGGGACGGTCTCGTAGACGACGGGCTGTGTCTGATCATCCGGCTGACGTTGCCAATCCTGGTAAGTATTTAGCTAGAGGGAGGGAAGTTAAACGTGCTAAGCTAGCGGCAGAGACCGACGAAGAACGGGAGCGTCGACTGGCTCAACGGTGGTTGAAGGGTGCTGGAAGGCGGCAGCGTAGACCTTCGCAGGCAGCCGTTTCTGCTCAGGCCTCTGCCACGACTTTGGCTTCGGCGAAAGACGAAGAGGTTGAGTCTAACCTGAATTAGCAACACAGCATAGCCACGCATAACAAAGCTTTCGCTTGCATAACCGGGCTTAGCCGAGCTAAGCCGCAGCCATCTTTTTGGCCCAGAGATAAATACCCTCTCATTGTCAGAGCTGCACGGGTAACAAAGCACCGTGGAACATGGTGGATTTTTAACGCGACAGCGTTAAGGGCCCCGTGTCTCAGTGTTGGCAGTGAGCGAAAAATCCCAGAAGCATTAATAAATAAAACCGAGTAGGAAATTGGTCGAGTTGGGGAATCGAACCTCCGGAGTGCGGGACTAGCACGCTAACCACTCCGCCACGCCACTCGATGGTTTGGAATGAACAAAGGCGCACCTAGTGAATACGGTGTCGTCTTGGAAGGGTGCTTTAGAGACATTTTCTGTGGTGTATATTAGCAATTATGAGCATAGAAATTGCTGAAGTCGCAGTTAAGCGAGTAGCAAAGTACGCTTCCGCTACTTTTCCTCTTCTCTTGGCGCGCACGTAGCGCCATCAGGCGGCGCCCACTAATACCATTCCCTCCTCCTCGTCGCAATGTACGCCACTGCCCCAACAAATAGCGCGCGACGGCAGCGCCTCCGGCTCGTATCGTTCGGGCGCAGTGGGGCGCAGGAATCGCGCGGTGAGCGGCGAATAACGCAGCGCACATCTAAGGCGCGTTCACCACGAAGCTTGCGGCTTGCTGACCGTTCGTTCGGCGCGGAAGCTATGCTGGCGTTCGTGGCATCGGGTTAGTCGAGAACGATGTGCCGACGAACTACGACTGCAACTTGAGTCCCAATCGTTTCGCAAGGCGCCTGGCAGCGCTTCTACGTGGTTTGCCGCTCCGCGCGTCCGTTTCGCCGTACGCGTAGCATCGGCAGCACCAGGTTCACTCGGCGTCGAAGGCTTTGACCGTGAGCGAAAAATCCCGGAAGGATTAATAAATAAAGAGTAGCAAGTTGGTCTAGGTAGGGAATCCATAACCCATTACGCTATGGAGTCATGCCCTCAAGGCGGAGCTTGAGTGTCTCCTCCAATTTTCCACCACCGTTTGCCCCATGGGTTAATTTTGTTGTATGTGCCTTGTTTATCGTTTTAGCTACCCTGCTTAGACCTGTACAAGGTTAGCAGTATTGAATAAATAAATAAAATACAGTCGAGCCTAGTTGTTTCGAAATCTCGGATACATCGAACACTTGATTATCCCTTTGAAGATCCTGTGTAAAAGCAGGAAAGTTATCGAACTTCAGTTTCACTGGTCATTCGATGTATCGTACTGCGCTCGTGCGAGTGGCACTTGTCCAAACAGCGCTGTCGTTTTTCGCGTGCGCTGAGACGGGTCGGCTGTGCAGCCTGGGGCACCTGCGGACCGTGCGGCGCTGCAAAACCGCGTGGTGTATCTTGAAACTTGGAAAACACCCTGGCGCAAAAAATTCACGCACACAATAGATACGAGGAGACGATGCTAAACCAACTAGCCCGGCAACATGCTTTGCTGAACCGCGTGATGAGGTGAACGTGGGGTATGCTCTAGGCTAGCTCCGGTCATACTCCTTGTCCACGCGACAGCTATGTCATGCGAAAAAGCCACCCTTCAGCGCTCCTTGTCATGCGGTGAGGCCCACCTACCTAAAACCTAGCGGTGGCTTTCGTTTAGTATATTCGCTGCCGAAGGCGATGCGGAAACCAAGTGTACCTTAACTTTAATGACTGGTTATTCTATTTACATCGTACAGGTAATAGGATTAGACAGTGGCCAGTTCCAAAACGCAATCTGATACGGCTTCAGTGCGAAGCAGCTCAGGTCTAGCAACTCCTAGCGACCGGTGCGCTGCGAGCACGCCTTCGGGCGGCACGTCGCAGCAAGAATCGCGTCAGTAGCATGGACACATTGTGTTCTTGCTTCTAGGTTATAGATACGCTTATCTTTGGGCATGTGTCATGGCTGTGGACATTAGGTATGCAACATTGTGGAAGAACCAAACAAAAAAGCCACACGCTGTCACGTTATCAAATTCAAATTCAAATTTATTTGCCACCATGGTACAGATGATGGCGGGGACCCGTAGTAAAAGCTGCCGTTTGACAGCTTGACAAGGCCACGGGCCCCCACTTTGACAGCAATACAGTAAAGAAATAAAGAAAATACAATACAATACAATAAAGAAAATACAGGAAATACAGATAACAAAAAATACATATAGCAGAGCTGTTTATCCGGTTACAGTAGTCAGCATAAAATCAACAGCATTGTCCTGGCTGGAAAGAAAACTTACAATGATGGTGAAAGAAAGAAGAATTAGGTAGACAAATCACAGAAAAAAAGGTTAGGTGTAGTGTAAAAAAAAAAAAATACTCGAACAGTTTGTGGCGTGTTGTGTTTTGGAGATCAATATCGTTTTGTGCGAGTTTGTTAAGAAGTCGTGGTAGTTTATTTTATGAATGTTTAGTTATGAATGTCCAAAGTGTGTATTAGGCCATTTTGTGCCCATTACGTGTGATATGTGGGAAAGGCCACATGCGGAGTTTCGCACGAATTCCAAATCTAGCAGGGGCAGACTCTGATTGGTCCACGCGATGAACAAAGGAGACGAAAGCGAAGAGGACGCCCTTATACCCTTTTTGCTGATACTTTAAACTCCATCTTCAGATATTTTTCCCAGATGTTATGGTTCTGACACGGTCAGCTTTAGGAAAGTCTGCGAGATAATCGAACGCGGAAGAATATTCGACAATTTCCGAATATTAGGAAGTTCTCGAACATCAATTTCTGTAATCGAATATGACCCGATACAGAAACCTATTCGATCCGTATTTGAAATGTGGAATATTCGCACACCCCTAAATAAAGATGCTCGGCTTCCAGAAAGGGAAGTTGAGGGAACTATCAGCAGAGCTATAGGCTCTTTGTGGGCAGGAATTCTGACGGGCCGTTATGGCGCAGTTCAACACACGAAACCTCGTTTAGCTCCATGGAGGAAGGAAAGAAAAGAGGAGAGGCGGTTACGTGTCATTTTAAGGCGACAGCGTTAAGGGCCCCGTGTCGCAGAAAAGCCAGTGGCGTCGGCGATGTTGGCCACGAGCGAAAAATCGTCCTCCTCCTCCTCGCTCCTCCTCACAATGTACGCCACTGCCCCAACAGATAGCGCGCGACGGCAGCGCCTCCAGCTCGTCTCGTTCGGGCGCAGTGGGGCCGTGCGGGCACGCAAGAATCACGCGGTGAGCGGCGAACAACGCAGCGCACATCCAAAGCGCGTTCACCACGAAGCTTGCGGCTTGCTGCCAGTTCGTTTGGCGCGGAAGCTATGCTGGCGTTCGTGGCATCGGGTTTGTCGAGAACGTTGTGCCGACGAACTACGACTGCGACTTGAGTCCCGCCCGTTTCGGCAAGCCGCCTGGCAGCGCTTCTACGTGGTTTGCTGCTCCGCGTGTCCGTTTCACCATACGTAGCAGAGCGATTTGTCTAACGGGCAAGGCCTCGCGCCGAACGGGCGATGGCGTTCCGTGGACTCCCTAGCAGTGCTGCAACACGCTGTCGCGTTTCACTGTTAATGGCGAAGCTTAGGCGTCCTCCAATTTTTTTTTAAAGCCGACTTCCCCCTGCTGCCGAAGTCAGCGCGCTTGCGCATGCGTAGTAGACAGTGCAGTAGACGACGCCGCTGCGCACAACCAAAGACTCTCAGTAGTCCTTGCGAAAACTCATGACTTCCGGCACAGTTCTTGACGCTTATCTCGGATAGCGAGGGCCTCTCCCGAGCTACAGCTCAACCACGCTGTAGCGAGTTGAGTGCACTCGGAGCGAGCGCTCACCTGGCGGCATGCTCGGCTCCGACGAACTGCGGCGAGTCGCTGCTCGTTGCGGCGACCGCGGGGTCTCGGCGGAGCACCTCGACCACCTGCAGGTCAAGTGTCGGGTACGTCTCGTTGTCCAGCAGCGAGGACTCGTTGTCTCGCAGGCCCGGGTGCAGGCGCATAATGTTCGGGAACGGCGGCTCCTGCTGACCTGCTGGGGACGAAGGATCCGCGCGCAGTGCTGAACACGCGAAACCTTTTGTGAGAGGAGGCAGATAAGCACTCTGTGCTGAACCGTTTGTATGCTGCCATAAGTTAGCAACTCCTGCGCCCATGTCGCGCTTCCTTTTTGTCTAACGCCCATCTCCTTTATTAAGCGGAAGCTGTGTGTGTTTCCGCTCCGCAGTGAAGCGCGTAACAGGCTTCAGTGGTCTGGGCTGAGCCTGAAGCCAGCCTATAGAACTGAGGCGCAGCCTGACTGAGGCAGTCAGGCTGCGCCTCTTTGAGCCCTCCGGGCTATGCCTCACTTATAAGAAGGATGACAAAGGAAAAGCAAGAGCTTTCGCTAAATAATGTGCCAGTCGTAACTTAATTAGCCCATTCATTTCTTACTTCTGCTCTGAAGCTGCGAAGGCATTTAGGGGACCATTCGTTTGCAGTAAAGCTGCTTAGAAAAACAGCAACAAGAAAAGCTGTGCTTTTCACTAGAAATAGGAAAAGAAGCGCAAAGAACACGGACGAAAGAAATAGACAACCCGTACGCTGACTGTCGTCCGTGCTTCTTGCGCTGATTCGCCTATTTCTACTGAAACAACTAGCCCATATCTCCGCTGATCATGTTTTTCACCGATAGTTGGGCCGTGACCTTTAAATGCAGCTAACAAAGTGGCGATATTTATATTACTTCGAGCTGTATCCGGACTTGCTTGGACAGGCGCATTTAAATTTCCACCGCCAGGCAGGGAGACTGGATAACTGTGCACATCCCTAGAGAGCGAGAGGGTACTCTGCAGCTACCTCTAGGGGCTGAAGGCAGCTACATCTCTATGCCTCTAGGCAACACACAAAAAAGAAGCGAAGAACACCGATGTGATGCTCACCAAGCTGTAAGTATAGTGTTAGCGGGGACGTAAAAATAAAAGAATAGGAGAAGATAAAAATGGCGATATAAAGAGCGAGAAAGGAAATTAAACAGCGGCACACGAAAACAACCCAAACACGGTGCAACAGGCAACGTGCACAATCTGTGAGTCGGGTGGTCGGCGCCTAGGCTTTTCGCCATTGCCCGGAATGACTCGGCGCTTCTCAACATTTCGTGGATCCCCAAGTAGCGACAGAACATATTTTCTACATTGCACCATTTGGCAACACCTGCTGTCAATATGAAAGGCTTCGGAACAACGCTGAAAATATAAACTTCGATATTGAACGTTGTCTTGCCCCACACACACTTCATTTGTTTGCCTACCCCAGTGACTCAAATTGCTTCAGTTGTTCTCACTAGACGGAAAACACAGACCTTTTATACTTTTCATGCACACGTAACGCCGCCCAAATCTCACCTTAATTTCCCTATCCACTGCTCGCAACCTCGAGCGCTTGGTTACGCTCGGCGTAGCTGGATAAAGGCGACCGGCTTTCTCGAATTTTAATCGGCATGCCTCTACAATAAAGTTATTCTGACTGGCTTGCACCTAAGCTAGAAGCGTCAATTCTAATGTGTTAGAATGGTCTGTGTAAGCGAAAATGGCGATCGCCGTCTGTCAGTATATAGCACCACAGTGGGCAGCCTTGCCACCGGTACTACAAACGAAGTTACTTGCATATACCGAGCCTCGGATATAACGAACTTTCGTGTCGGGCTCGGACGTAACGAACTCGTGTTCACCTCGGATATAGCGAACTTCGGATATAACAAACAGTTGACTGATAACGTATTCAAGCGATTCACCGAGAATCGCCGGAGAGTTTTATTCCACCCTGTCGTTACGCAGCAGGACGTCGACGGGACGTGTTCCGTGCGTGTGAGGTACACCGCGGTGACACTGCGAACGGTCGCAGCTAAAGCGCGGAGCCCGGGGTTCCAGCCATCGTCCCACACTACCGGAACAAATGCGTCAAAGGAGAGCTCTCGGGCTCGAATAACGCAGCAGGCCAGCATGCGTGAATTCGCGTACCGTCGGAATCGGCGCAGCTCATGTTGCGGAAGTAGCGTCCGGGCGAAAGCTTCCTGCCCCGTGCGTCGACCACCTCGACGTCCAGACCGTAGTTCTTGTTGCGCAGCCGATGCCAGCGGCTCACGGCGGATTCCACGTTGAACTCTTCCCAGCCTCGGCGGCCCGAGGACAGCGCGCGGCTGGCGATCAGCTCCTTCTTCTCTGCACACCAGTCAGAGAAGCGATTCATTCCGTAAGCCTATCTCCGCAGGTCGCTCAAATGTGCGCCAAAACACCAGGGGACGCTGTGCGCGTATTAAGAGACGGCTCCCGTAGATCGTCGTCCGCGGCCCCGGGACAGTGGTACCTAGAGCACGTTACACAGGCGGAGCATTTGCCCACATCATCATTCTAAGGTTAACACCGCGTGCACCTTAAAGCAACCATCACCACCTCCGGCTTTGCTGTCATGTATGGTTTACAAGCAGGCGTAGCAGTCCGCAAAGGGCAGCCGTATACGAACGATACAGCATTTTCAACTTCTGTGGGTATTTCTCTAGCTATCGCACAGCTATATTTTTGTAGACTCTTACGCACGGTTTGGTGAGCTCGCAAGGTAATGTTGCGGTTTTCGATGACAATCCGGCCCTCTCCCTTTGCTGCAGATGATGAAGTGTTGTGCCGGTTTCTCAAAACAGCTGCAGCTGACCTTCGCATCGCAGCAAACGATTTGTGATTTGAATCTATGGTGTCTATTCGGAGCAAGTTTAAATTTGAGAATCTGAAATTTTCTCCAAGAATATTGAGGTGTCCGATTCGAACGTTGTGGCGATCGAGTGATCGATGCCCAAAGTTAATACTCAAAGTGGACAGTAACTTAAAAACAAATAGCAGCCTCAAATCGAGTAGGCGTGTTTTATGTTGAAAAAGGGGCAACACGTGCACTGAGCAGAAGGAGAGCGCCATGTCAACTTTCCAATTTTCTCCAAACAGCGAGTGAAGGACTGTTTGTAAGGACCGTACGCCTGTTGCTGCGTTCTTTTGTTTGCAGCTTTTTTACTTACTCCGGAAGGTAAGAGACGAAAGTGTTAACTGGGCTGTCCTGTGGTACTCTCCTTGCTCTTTCCCTTTGTCTCTTAAAAAATACGCAAGAATGACTTCCTGGTGTGAACAAATGACTTCCTGGTGTGAAAACCTAACACCAACGCTTTGTGGCAATTGGTCTACCGCAACAATCGCCGCGGGCGTATGGTCACGTGCCTGGTACTGGCCACGTGATGACACGTGAACAACCCCCTGGTACTGGCTACGTGATGACAGGTGACGGGTTGTTCACGTGTCATCACGTGGCCAGTACCAGGCACGTGACCGTACGCCCGCGGTGATCGTTGCGGTAGACCAATTGCCACAAAGAATGGGTGTTAGGTTTTATACGGCTTAGATATTAGCACAAGAACGGTAGCAACACGGCGGCAGCTTTCACCGAGTTTAGCGCGTAACGCAGCAGGGCATAAACACCTGGCAACTTCTTTTTGCTCGCTCTAGCTGCGAATGGGATGGGGCAGGGCAGCATGTCCTTGATGAAGGCCGAGCGGCAGAGGCACATTTTGTGACGAAACGCGAGGTGCTCACCGGGCCGGCCCGCCTTGAGGGGCTTGATGAAGTTGAAGACGGAGACGGTCACCGGCACCGCGGGGGCATCGAGCAGGTTGTGCGCGGCCGCCGAGCCGCTGCCGCTGCCGGCGGCTGCGCCGGTGCGGTACAGGCGGAGCTTGGCCGACACCAGCGATATCTCGGTGCCCGGAGACGAGCGCGGAAAGCTGACGTCGTAGTGGAGCCGCAGGTGGCCCGGCTTGCTCCACGCCGAGGGATCGGTCTGGTTGGGCGTGGAGCCTGCGCACGAGACGGACCGAGGTCACGCCACACCCTTCGTCGTAATGTCGGGCGGTGGAACGTTGGGCGAAAAGCTCCAGTTACGGAGGATATCCTCAAGAAATTGCAATTCGAAATTAAAATTGAATTTATTTCAATGTCTCAATTATACGTGGAAATAGAGTTAAGTGGCCTGGTGTCAGAAGATGAGGTCAGGATGTTTGGTACAAAACAGCACTCCAGACTGCTTGACCTCACCTTTACGGTTTCGCAATGTCTTTTTCCGCTTGTCAGGTGTGGCAGTACGAGTTGCTAAATTACCCTCCACTCCTTTTAGTCGTGTCTTGGCTACCTGCAACCTTAAGAAGCAACCTAAACGTTCTCCTCAAATGGATATGTTATCGTCATCATCATCCCAGCCACGTCCACTGCAGGACAAAGGTGGCCTTCATTGGCCTCCAATTCACCGTACCCTGTCCGCGCGTGTTTCCTCCGGCCATCCGACTGGACAGCAAATTCAAATAGCAAATTGAGGGGGCTCTCACAGGACGGGTAGAAGCTCTGTATCCGCTCCGAGTAGACGGTGCGCGCCGTGGTGATGTCGCTGGGCGGCGGGCTGCGCACGATCTCCTCGACCAGGCGCAGCGTGCTGTTGTTGAGCGGGGCGCCCAGCAGCGACCCGTTGGACGGCGGGTTGCGGATGCCCAGCCGGTGCAGGATCTGGGCTCGGATCAGCATCAGCTGCTGCTGCTTCTTCCTGCTTGGGGGAGGCGAACGCGCGCGCGTTATTGTCCGCAGTTCCCGGCGGGTGTCCCATCCGAGAACGATATATACTTGTCTAAGGAGCTGAACACCCATGATCGCGCGCATGACAGGTACGTTGACGCGTGCGGGGCGTGGTTTCCAACTACAGTTCGATGAGTCCCTTATATCATACATAGTGAACGCTGCTCCTTGAGGGGGTTCCTTTCGCAGTATGCACCGGCACTATTGTGCTGTTAACGAGAATGTCACATCAAGCTTCCACATTGATCACTTTGGTGCAGCGTTCCCGAAACACCTCCGATAGCATGTGATGCATGTGTTCTCTTCTGGGGGCTCATGCGACCATTACAACGGAAATGACCCCGGTGGCCTCAAACAGGCCTGCGCACAGTCGCAACAGCAATTCAACACACAGGACCAGTGCTGGCCTTTCTCGCTGGCTAAGCTGCTATGATACGACGCTCGTCGATAGCAGCATAGTCACGAGTACTACATTCCCTGAAACTGCGTGCCATTAGCGCGCAATCACATATAAAAAAAATCACATGCCAAAAAACATATCTACAACGTGCAGAAACACATGCCTGCACAGCGGGGCAAATCCGACACTAAACCACACCGCATGGGCATGCCAAGAAACCGCGGCAGCCCCGATTGAGAACACCTGCACCTGAGCAGTGGGAAGCTGCGTTGTCCAGCTCGGTGGCTGAAGATAAGGACGGCAGAGGCTACTGGGCCTCTGGACTCCACAAACAGTCACCAGAGGATGCTTCTAAATCTAGAGCTAAAAAAGTTTTCAATCAATCAATCAGTCAGTCAGTCAATTTCGCGAAGCCTAAACAGAAACAGGTGGAGGAGAGGAGAAAAACCTCATTTGCTTCTAAACTTTATATGAGGTGTTGCGGTCTTCAGCGGGTGGGTGGTCCGTCCAGGACTCCAGTTGCCGGTGCCTCCCGGCATGCCCGTTCGACGAACCGCCGCTGGCATTCCCGGGACAAGAACAAGCACACCTCACACGGACGACGCACTCCTGTGTTCAACGCCATATGTTCAACGGCCACCGCGGTGGCTCAGCGGTTATGGCGCTCGGCTGCTGGCACGAAAGGCGCAAGTTCGATCCGGGCTAGACGCACGTGTACTGTGCAATGTCAGTGCACGTTAAAGATCCCCAGGTCGTCGAGAGTTTTTGTGAGCTGTTTGACGATGAAAAAATGAACTACCAACTGGCCCAACGTTCTACTTTGCTGAAATTACTGTTTCTCTTTCGTTTGTTGGTGTTCAGATTACACATGTATGCTCTAACCACGCACATTCGCTTAGCTGACGATGTCGGGCCAGGTCGCACGAGCCACCATTGGCTTGGATGGGCCCGTCTTGCTGTCTTGATTTCTTTGGTTGTTCAGTAAAAGTATCATTTTGGTGTCATTGATTTTGTCAATTTATTTATTTTAGCAGAAATAAATGCTCTACATCCTTGCCTAGATTTGTTTAGGCTGAATGGTTTATCAGCCAACGTTTGGGTCTCGTTCTCCACGCAGAGGGGACCGTATTGATGTTATTGCCCGCGAAACCTTTGATATATTTAAAATTTATATATCATTTACACATGCAGAATGCCTAGCTTTAAACCTGGGCTCCAAGCTAACGTCACTAATGTTGCTGGAAATTTACCGGCCACCATCAGACAGCATGAGCCGTTTTCTATATTGGAATCTTAAATAATCTTACGGGCGAACAGTACAATATGTCAACTTTACGTAGCAGTTGACATGAACGTAGGTATGTCATGTGCCACAAAAACGGTTGTGGCAGATTACCTAGCTGTTCTTTCAGCTTTTGTTACAGAAAATGTTAGCGCATCGTGTTGCGAGGATGTGCTGGGTGGTAGATTAGTTGTCTCGTCTAGATCAGATATACTACGTGCTGCAAACTGCAATCCTTCCTCCGCTGTCTTTACTCAATGTATGGCCGATCATTACTTAACCGTTCGCCGTTATTTTTTGTTGTACTACTTACAAGGATCAAGTACGTGCAACTTGCGACGCCGCTCAAATAACTTGCACGTCACTATAATGATCAACCTAAATTATATAACCTAATTGATAACATTGAGTGGCCGGCGTTATGTAGGTCAAACACCCCTGAATTAGTCTACTCTTTGTTGTGTCAACAATTTAAGATGTTTGAAATAGTATCTAAGAGGCTCATTTGCAAAAAAAACTATGACGTAATGATGTCTGGCTTAATGCAGCAATTATGCATGCCATTTGGCACATGGATTGGATATGGAGGCGTTGTAAACGTTCCTCTAAAAACTTCGAACTGCGCATCGACTACATAGCCGCAAGAAATAGATTGTTTGGCCTATTCATTCCGCTAAACGGCAGTACTACCGTGAGCATTTCAAACCAGCTGCCAAAAACATTGTCAAAACCTGGTCTCTGATTAATCACATGAGAGGCGCTAAAATAAATTAGTGATCTTTGCATGAAATTGTTTCGCGTAATCCTCAGGAAAGAGCTGAATTGTTCGACAAACACTTGCCGCCCTTGCCACAAGACCGTTTTTCCTTGACACATATCTGCGTCCGTCTTTTTAACCAAACTGTCGGCAGTAGACATGTTCAGCTTCAAGCGTAACAAACCGCCTAGTCTTGATGGCATTGCAGTCTCTGCTTCAGAGAAGTCAAGGTGCTCTGAGACATATTCAAGTGTGGTAATGGAAAGAACATTGAAAATTATAGACCCATATCATGATGAAGAGGTTTGGGATTTAAGTTCGGTAAGTTTAAAGGAGCCGAATGTGTGAACTTGCAGGTAAACCACGCGAAAGATTTTTTTCGCTAGCATTTGAAATTACGACGTGATCGCCGTCTAAAACCGCGTCGTCGTTCAGGCTTTCCTGCTGTGCACAGCATCGGTCGGATGGATGGATGGATGGAAAAAACTTTATTTGCGACAAATCTAAAGTGTTCTTGACCCTTAAGGGTCACCGGGCGCCGTGGTCGATCGTCGGTCCAGGATGCCGCACTTGACAGCTGCCATCGTGGCTCGGCGTACGAGCAATCGTTGCGCTTCCTCGTCCTGGCTGGCCAGCAAGTGCTCCCACTGCGTCAAACTCGGGTGGTCTATTCGAGGCTCTAAATCTGCCTTAGGGCAGGACCATGTGACATGCTCTAGTGTAGGTTTACCCTGGCACCACGGACATTCGTCTGCATATTGTGTAGGGAAAATCTTGTGTAGTGTGTGCAGTTGCGGGTAGGTACCGGTTTGTAGTCTGCGCCAGTCTACCGCCTCCTGTTTGGATAGCCTTTTGTGTGGGGCTGGGTAGCGTTTCCGCTGACCCCTGTAATGATCGAGTATGTCTGAGTACGTGGGGATGACAAGGTCAAAAGTGCCCGTGGTGCAAAGTGGTGAGTCTGCTCGGTTGACGTACCCTCGAGCTAACTTGTCTGCTGCCACGTTGCCCCTCATACCCTGATGTCCGGGAACCCATACTATATTATGTTTAGTGTTTATGTGTCTTCCCGTCGTGCGTAGAATATGATTGGCGATACTGTCGATCCTTCCTCTTGTGTAGTTTCTGCATGCTTGTTTAGAGTCCGTCACTGTAGTGAGGTTTTGTCCTGTTGCGTTGCCGTGCGATATTGCCAGAGCAATGGCGGCCTCTTTAGCTGCCTCTATGCTTGGGTTGTTTATCGTTGCGCTGGTTATTTCTTTCCCTCCTTCGTCTGTAACAATGGCGATCGTTTTGCGTTGGTATCGGCGCTTTGCTGCGTCCGTGTACGCTGGGATTGTCGCTAAATTCCCTGCTGAGTGCTCGGACTCTGGCGTGTCTTTCATGGTGTATATTGGGGTCCATGTGTCTGAGTATGGGTCTTACCCGGATGTTGTTTCTGTCTTTATTATTCATCTGTTCCTTGTCTTTTTTTTTTGTGCCCAGGGGTAGCCATAATTTCTCCATTAGGTGTCTTCCCGTTCTGGTTTGAGTGAGTCTGTCTAGTTGCGCACTACGTTGCGCTTCTCGTAGTTCGTCGAAGGTGTTCGATACTCCCAGTGCCATTAGCTTTTCGGTTGGTGTTGACATTGCAAGTTCGAGCGCCGTTTTGTACGCTTTGCGTAGTATGGTGTCAATTTGTAGTCTCTTGCTTGTTTAGTTCGTGGTAGGGGAGACTGTACGTTACCCTGCTCGTGCCGAGACTGTCTATGCGTCTTAGGGTGTCCTGTTTTCTCATTCCCTTCTTTTTACTGCTGATTCTTAGCACGATTCTGGCGACTTGCTCTGTTGCATGCCTAAGAAAGGCAATGGTTTTGCTACATCGTCGTGTGTTTTGAAGCCACATTCCAAGCATTCTGACTTCCGTTTTCTCGGGTATTGTCTCGTTTTCGAGTTTCAGGGTGATTTCCGTGTACGTTTTTTTTTCTTACGTATTCTGATTTTCCTGCTGAGCACGATAGTCCTCTGGCCCTGGCGTATTGTTCGGTATGGTCGATCGCTCTTTGTAGCTGCTCTTCTTTTGCTGCTAGGGAGCCTGTGGTTGTCCATATTGTTATGTCATCTACATACATTGCGTAGCTGATGTTTTCTATTTCGTCGAGTACTTTCGTGAGTCCTATCATCGCTACGTTGAATAGTAGTGGCGATATTACTGAGCCTTCCTGGGTGCCCTTGTTTGGCACCGTGAAGCACTCAGATCTTATGTTTCCGATGCCTGTCGAACCCGTTCGTTCCGTCAAGAAGGCTTTGACATATCGGAAGGCTCTGTTTCCGCAGTTTATGTTATTGAGGCCTTCCATGATGGCCGTATGTCCCACGTTATCGAAGGCTCCCTTTATGTCAAGCGCTAGTACTATGTGTTCTCCACTTTTTAGTATTTCAGTGACGACTTCCTCCTTTAATTGTAGGAGTGCGTCTTGCGTGGACAGTCCCCTTCTGAAGCCAAACATGGCATCAGGGTTATATTCCTTGTCCTCCATGTAGTTTGTGATCCTTTCATTGACCACTCTCTCGTATATCTTCCCTAGGCAGGGGGTTAGGGAGATTGGTCTGAGGTTTTCGATTTGGAGTCTTTTGCCCGGCTTGGGTATCATAATTACAAAATTACCTATGCATGTTTCCATTCCGCCGGCACGATTCTTTTTCCCCAGATTTTGTTTAGGTACTTGGTAAGTTCGGCGATGGCCGTGTCTCCCATGTTTCTAATGGTAGCGTTATTTATTCTGTCCTTTTCGGCTTCCCCTATGGCTGCCCTTACTTCCTCCTCGGTGATTGGCGTATCCATCTGGGGTTTGTCTTCTGTGTATTCTTACTCTTGCTTTGGGTGCGTGGTTGTGCCGTAGCATTTCTCCCTCAGTGCCTGTGTTAGTTGGTCTTCCGTTCAGGGGAAGGTGTGGATTAGTCGTTTCATGGACCTGCCGCTTTCCATTTTGGTTTTTGTTCGGTCTACCAAGGCTCTTAGTATATTCCAAGTTCGGGTCATGCCTAGTCTTCCTCGAAGTGTTTGCGTAAACTGTTGCCAGTTTTTCGTGACGATGTTGTCTGCGTGCTCTGATGCCTTCGTGGTTAGTTCGGCGATCGTCAGTTTGAGTTTCCTGTTGTATTTTTGCTGCCTCCATCTCCTGACAAGGCTTCTTCGTGCTTCCCATAGGTGAAGGATGTGGCTGTCTACGTTTGGGTTTTGTTCCGTGCAAGCGATTATCTTCGTGAATTTTTGTGTGGCCTTCGTAAGCTCCGTGCACCACTCTTCTATGTTGGTTATCGGTTTTGTGGTTTCGTCACTGTGGTTTCTGAAGGCTTCCCAGTCTGTGATTTTGGCAGTCCCTAGGCATCTCTTCATTCCTCCTGCGGCTATTTTCTAAGCTAAGGATGAAATGGATGAAATGGGTGGTATTTTCCTATTGGATGTTTTCGTTGTTGTTGTTTTTTTCTTAGAAGGCTAGGTTAGGCGTGGTGTCTTTGCAGACGGTGTTTGCTATCCTCGTCGTAGTTATGGGGTCGTTAGCTAGCTTCATGAAGTATTTCTATGCGCTTTCTGCTATGCTATTACTTTTGGCGTCGAGTTTTTGGTACTCCCAACTGGGGTTTGCCGCATTAAAGTCTCCTAGGATCAACAGTGCGTTCTGCCCTGCCATATCGCTGGCTTTTTTGAACAGCTCGTTTATTCTTGAGTTCTTTTGTTGTTGTTTTGTTTTCTTTAGGGGGGGGGGGGGGGGGGCTGTACACGTTTATGATGAAATCGCTGTCATCCGCTGGTTTTTCGGGTACAATTTCTAGAACCGTGTGGGGTACGTCCGTATCCGTTTTGTTGGTTTTGTAGATTACCGTAATTGATTTATGTACTAAGGTGACGGCCTTGCCGGTACCGTCTCCGTTATACATTCGTATCCTGGTAGGCTTGTTTTAGCTCTGGCCCGTATTCTTGGATGACAATGATGTCCGGCGTTTTTTTTTTTTTGTTCTTTATGAGCTGTATTAACTGAGTTTGTTTTCCCTTTATTCCTCTACAGTTCCATTGCCAATTTTCAAGCTTGCTTTCTTGTTTAGCCTTGTGTGTTTGCCGTTAGACATTTTGTGTTGCGGGCAGAGGCCGCAATGATGACGTCACGTACGGCGGCGCTAAGTTTCGAGCGAAGAAACGGTTGTTTCAAGGAAGAAAACGGATGCCGTCGAAGATGAAGCTGACGAAGCATTGGTTGGCGGCATCGGTTGACGCCAGCAGCATGTAGGCGAAGGCAGCGGTCGTCTGAAATTTCGGCAACAGTGACGTCACCACGAGTTTCCCCGCACTGCTAAAACGCATTGAGGAGAAACCCGAACATCGTCGCGGTTTTAATCGGTGATTACGTCACCGTTTTATGTGCTAGCTCAAAACTACTTTGCATGCTTTACATAGAAGCGTCATAGATACAAATTCTTGAAATCTCGAATTCTCAAAAAACCATTTCACCTTCTCTTTAAAAATGGCGGTAATCGGCCAACCTGTGCATCTGCATAGATAGGGCATACACAGATAGGACACACACACACAG
Source organism: Amblyomma americanum (assembly GCF_052857255.1). Lineage (NCBI taxonomy): Eukaryota > Metazoa > Arthropoda > Arachnida > Ixodida > Ixodidae > Amblyomma > Amblyomma americanum. The sequence continues at coordinate 192,711,694 of NC_135499.1, read as the reverse complement.
CGGTAACTTCCAACAATGGTTTGCCCATTGTCGAAATCTTGCCCGCAACTCATGTATGAGAGTTTTCACATCGGTGCAAACGTTTGTAAGACGCTGAGTACCCTCTCTATGTTCTTATGTCTGTCGCGGAAGGTGTTTTGAAGAAGTTGTGTCTGCGGCAAACAGCTGTCAATCAAGAGGCGCAGCTTAAGAGAGAAAAAGTAGTCGTCATTGCTCACTTTCATAGGCTTTCGCATAACCTGAGAAAAATTGCGCATTCAGCAGGGGTTAGAGTGATCTTTTCGGCACCGACCAAACTGAGTGTCTTGTGCACTAAAATGGCGAGGAAAGTTGAAAAGAAGGCTAGTTGTGCAAAGAAACATGGCTCAAAATTTGTTGACTTTATCGAAAGTGTGGCATACCAGATACCTTTTTCATGTGGTTCGCAGCACGTGGGACAGACAGGCAAATGTCTCAATGATAGCCTTGGAGAACATGGTTGTGGCGTGAAGAATATGTGCGGTAAAGGCTTGTTGGCCCACTATCGCGAGTGTCACTGTATTCCGCTGCTAGAAAAATTTGTTGTTTTAAAGATACACAAACACTAGTTGCCACGTGAAATCACTAAGACCAAGCGGATCGCAATATTGGGAAAAGAATGCGGCACTGTTATCGAAGGAACTTGCGTATCTGAGTAATATGTCTTACTAGTTTTTCTTGTTCTGCGATGATTGTCAGACAGTGGTTGTTTGTCACCACCTTTCCTTTGCGCAGTAAACCATTGTTGGAAGTTAGCGCTGTGTGCGTTCGTCCTATCTGACCGTGTCTTGGTCGCGCTACTTATTTCTTCTAATGATGCACCAAGAAGCCCAAGTGATTATGTTGATTCAATCAAGTATCTCCGCATAATCTGATTGAGACTTGTCATGGACCTTCCATATGTCGCACATATGCAGCAGACTGCGGAGAGCAGCTGTGGTTTTATATAAATTAAGAGGTCTGGCTCCATCACTAGTGAAGAAGAAATGGTGATGCATGGACAACTTATACACCGTGACTTGCCCGCAGTGTTCTGAGATATGGAATCACAGTATTCGGCTTTTGTTGTGACTACCGTCCTTCGCGGTAGCCATAATGTGACAATTTTTGTGACCCTATATATACATAGCCTCGCGTCACTTGCATGAAACGAAGGAACCTATTTAACCAAGCAACTGCCCTAAGCGGGTGGTGACAGCGAATAAACAGAGTTACTTAGCAGACGGCGGGGAGATGGAGCCTTGCTATCTGCACTGGCCTGTAAAGCAGCAGAGGAATGCCTCAAAAACGCAAAACCGCGTGATTTAATCCAACGGTGCCGTCGTCTCACCGCGCCGTTAGCTGTGTTAATTCCCTCCCTTGACTGAGTGTACCTGCTACTCAGTCGCTTAATAGCTGTGCCGCGCATGTCTAGGATACTGATGTTTTTTCGGGTAATAAAGCCGAGTTTCGGGAATTGAATTCAGCGTACTCCTGTCGCTGTTTTATCGGACAGGCTCAACCCCTGATTATAATTAATCGACGGCACCCGTTGAGAGTAGCTACACATCTGACTTTTTCCTTTTTCTGAAATTAAACAAAAGGAAGGAATTTTTAGAAAGTCTCGTGAAGTGGGTGCGTGTATGTTCAAAATCTGCTCTCTCAGAGCCTTGCGAATTTAGGCGCGGCAGAGAGCTTCTGCTGCCTGCACTCGATGTTTTTCTTGACAGTGCTTGTGCACGGGTGGCGGACTCACAGCCATGGAATGTAAACGCCTGAATAGATAAATAAACAAAAGATACCGTTCGTTCCAAGATTGCGGCGGTCCGCAGTAAAGATCTCCGGGTGGTCTCATATCAATTAATCGCGGAGCCACCCGCACCGCGCCGTCGTCCTCAACACAGAGAAAGCGCGCCGATTCACGCCCGAGCGGAAACCGAAGTGCCGAAAGAAACCCTCGCGCCGTATCCAGTTTCCCGGCGGGAAGGCGACGGCGAGGCATGCGAGCCACACGCGCGCTCTTGTGTTCTTTGTCGCCGGCAGTCCGACTGATGACGTCAGTACGACGTCGCCAGACCACAGGAAAAAGAAGACGCGCCGACGTCCTGACGCACCACCCGACACTTTCTTTTCGTATTTTTTTGTCGGCACGACACCGTCGCCTTCGTCATCGCAACGCCTTTGACACAGGATCCGCGCCATTCTGCTTGTCGGGCGGATTAATGGTTCTGTCCCAAGTCGGTCCAGCAGCCGCCGTCGGCGACTTGGCCATTTCCAGCCTGGCAGACATGAACGGGCCGGGAGCCTTTGGCGAGGTCGCCACTCTGAAAGTGTTCGCCGGGATTTCTTCATCGTCGCCGCCTCAAGGCAGAGACCACACGGGTCCGTGAGCGGCGCGAGGACTACGTGGTCTCGGGCACGACCCGTTGTGAGAACTGTGGATGTCGTTCCGTGCTGCGATATTCCATTGCTGCGACAATTGAGAGTTTCGTGCTCTGTTTTGTTCTTGATGATAGCGGTGTCCGCAGCAAAAATGAAACGTGTAGATCCAGCATCGAAGTGGCGAAAAAATATATATATTGGAGAGACAACTGGGAATAAGCTCCTCGTCCCGCGTTTAACAGCCTTCAGGTAAAAGAGTTCCGAGGCACGCCCTTACAAAGATTTCTTCAGACAGGCTATAGACTGCCCATGGACTTCTGTCTATAAAGTCTATAGACTGTCTATGGACAAATGCTAGAGAATAGTCTATAGGCAGTACAAATCCTATGACAGTCGATGCGATCTATGAATGTATGGCCATAGGACAAAGGCGGCTAGCGGCCTTTAAAGCCTCATGTCTTCTCCCGCAACAGGAGGAGGTCAGGTCGTTCAGAAGGCGACCCCCAGGGCCGCTTCCTCGACTCTTGCACCAAGAAGTCGTCTGCTCGGCGCTCGCTTGTCCGCCTGGTCGGAAGCCGCAGGCAGACGTTTCTCAAGGGGAACTCGGCGCAGTACGCACTTGGCCCTGGCTCCTCTTGTACTGCTGTATAGGTGAGGGGACAAATATAGACCCCGGTCAGGCGTGGCGCCGTATACGTGTCTCGAAGACTTGGCAGCACCGCGCGCCCCAGGAGGGGGTGACGGTGGAGGGGCAAAACTTCCGTCTCATTTTGCAAGCGCTACCGCGCGTGCCCGTGTGCTTTCCAGTGTGTGTTTGTGTGTGTGCGTGCGTTCCGCGCGTCTGGAGTAAGACTTCTCTGGGAAAAGCCCATTTTAGCGACATGTCCTCGGTGACAACTGCGGCACGGACACGCGACAGCCAAGAGCCCGATCCAGCAGCTCAAGGGGGGCCACAGTGGGGGCGGCCGGTTTGCCGGGGCACATGCGACGAGGCGGCAGCGGCGTGCGAAGGTCGAGCAGTTGTAGCCGCGCCGATTCTCGGGGAAGCCGAAGTTTTCCGGGAGGGCCTTGCTTTCCTCTCGCCCAGAGATGGAACGGCGACCTTTGCGGCAGGGACAGTAGTGGGATGAAACCTGATCCAGCCGCCCTTTCTTCACGTGCATACTGCCTTTTTCTGTTCTCTTTTCTTGAAGCAGTAGCTGTGTTAGGAACTTTCTTCGGGGCACACAACGTCCCTGTCGGTGTTGTTAGGTCTTAACAAGAAACTAGGAGAAGGTTGTTCTGTGGAGTTGCCACCCTTAAGAACGCTCGCTGTGAGGTTATGGGATCCATGAATGGGCGTGGCTTGTGAGGGCCTTTGGGGTGGACACTGTTATGTAGCGAGGTGAAAGGGGGAGAGGATGCGGCTATTGCAGCCATGTCTCCGCTCCGGAGGAGGTCGAAAACTTCTGGGCATCCTCGACATTCCTCAAATCAACATGGCATTTCTGGTCACAGTTCCCCTGATTTTTGGTCCTTTTTTTTCTGAAGCTTTAAAGCAATGGGAGCGTAGTCAGTGCAACACTAACGATTCTTCCCCACCACTACTGCCGGGAGGAGGAGGGGGGCAATGTTTGCATGCAAATAATGATATTCTGGAGTGTGGAACATTCCATTTCCTCCTTGAGCTTGATCGTATATCCTTCTTCAAAACAAGTCCCTTTTACACATTCCCAGGAAAGAAACTTTGGAGTGAGAGAAAGCTCAATTTGCAATTGTAGCTGTGCCTGACCTTTTGCAAATGTGACTTAACACGAATTCATGTTTATGGTGGCACGCGCATAACCGAAAAGCTCACGGACCGTGGCTTTGTGGTTGGGCTTGAGACTTTTGTCGGCAGCATTGCTGAGGAAGGGTTGTCGCAATACATGGCGGGCGAGACTACGACGTCCGTCTACGGTAGACATGCGGAGCAGGGCTGCCCAGTCCATCTCGCGCATAACTCTCCTCCACCCCTGAAAACTGCAGTGGGCGCCACAAAGAGGGCGCCTTTTGAAATGGGCTTTTATTCCTGCTCTCCCGACCCACTGCAACGGGAGCCAGTGTGGAAATCGCGCGCGGGGTCGTAAACAGTAAACAGGTCTGCGGGACAGGTCCAGCCCCGCGCCGGCCAGAAGCGTCGCACGGAGCAGGGCTCGCAGCAGCGGCAGCAGGTACGGCGCCCTTCCAGCGCTTGGCCACGAGCCAGTCGGGGACGGTCGCGTTGTAACGGAGCCGGCCTCTCGCCTCCAGTCGCCGTCTAGACAGCGCGACGCCCCCCTTCCCCCCCCCCCCCCCCCCCTTCGCGCCTGTAGCTGCGCCTTTTATTTTCAGAGCTGTCACGTTCGTCCGCGGAAGTTTTCGCAGCTCTTCATTGGCCCGACGCGTGACGTAACGCGCGGCCGTGACGTGTCTTGTGCTCCTCGACGCGCGCGAGCACCCCCCCGCGTCTCCGTTACTCAACGCCTCGTTAGTGGGCGGTGTGTCTTGCGGCCCTTTGTGGCGGGCGCTCCTCTAACGGGGCGGCGAGTCGCGTCGCTAGACCAGGGAGCGCGCCTGTTAGCAAGCACTGCAGACGCCCAGGGAGCAGCGCTCGCCACGCCTTCGGGCGCCCCGCCACTGCCCGCGACGCCAAGTTGCTAAGCGGGGGTAGGGCGAGTTGCGTGCAGGATTAGAACAAGGCCGCGATCAGCGGGCGCTGTGCGGTACAGCCATTACTGTGCTGCTTCGTTTCCAGCCGAGTCGCTAAGCACGGCACTATTATCTCAATGCTGTCGACATTCTAGCGACTGGCCAATGGATCTTTTTGGGTTTACCACGTTGCCCTAATAATAACGTCGCTAGCTACCTGTAAAATGAGGGTAGCGCACCAAACTTGAATTGTTATGCTTTAATGGTGCACGTAATGCTGTCACGAGAACCACGTGAACAAATTTAGCTCATAGAACACACGACCAATGGCTACAATACTCCGTTTCAAGCATTTACCGTTCCGCAATTAGTATGGCGTGCGGTACTGATGTGAAGCCGACTTTACATTTTGTTGAAGGGACCCACTGCTGGCCAGAAGTTATTTCACCATTCACAAAAGAACGTGGAAACTACATGTCCACTTCACTGCACCCGTGAATGTCACCCGCCAGTTCGCGCTCCCTCGCATGGTCCGCTGTGTGACGCACGATACGCTGAGCAACTGGATTTCCGGCCCCTGAACGGATTCCTCATCGTCTGCTGACACACCACGCCAATCGGGAGAAGCCAACTTTCGGGGTCGCTGCCAAGCTACGTGATGGCATCGCCGTCTCACGACGGGGCTTCAGCTTGAAGTCCAATCTGAGAGGAAGATAATTTAACCACTGTGATTAAATTATTCGCAAGATGGAAGATGAAAGACTGCTCAACAAATGCCAGCACAAAAGACGGGACGAGCGCTTCCGTGCAGTACTCCCCGCATCAGGTGGTGGCTTTAGCACTCCCGTCTTTTATGGGCGTGCGTCAACTATTCCATACATTCGCGGTTCTTCAGAATCGTTTCCGTGAACTTATTCCCCTAACAAAGTGCACAAATATCCTTCAAAATCGATATGTTTTATCTTTTTTTAGGTTTGGGGGTGGGGGATGTCTTTCTTTTAGAAGCCTGTCAGGTACATTCTTCTGTGATACTTGGGTCTTGAAACAAAAAGAAACAGCGATCAGCACAGTCCAAGGGTATACCAATGCACCTCTGAGCTGAATGAACGTGGAAGAGACAAGCAGGTAAAAAAAATCTATCTATCTATTGGAGATAAGCGAACATATTATAGCACTTTCCGCTCCAGAGTTCAAGCACTGAAGCCGAAAGACGTTTACCGATTAAATAAAAAGCTCCGTGCACCCGTCATGGGTTGGCTGTTGTGATTTTGTGCAGCCGTCCTTCAATCGCGTGCGGCTTGGCAACGTCATAGGTCCGCTACGAGGTTTGCATCTGACTGTCAGCGAACACCCTGACGTACTGTAAGCACACACAAAGTGGCACACTTTAGTAAAGCTCGCCTTCAGAACGACTACGCTCGTGTGGTTCGACATAAATCAACGACAGTATCTCTGCTTGCGACCGCGCGGTGCTAGACCTTATTCGCTGACGGAAGGCGACAACATTAAGTCTGGTTTGAAGCATCGTTATTTTTGCCGCAGTCGGACTGACAGCGGAAGGGGGCGTTCGACGGTGGCGCAGACCACGTCGGCGCGCCAGCCGCAGCAGCAGCAGCAGCAAGCTGACGCAAGCTCGTGCAGCACCAGGCTCAGAGCCACTCGGCGCGCCGCCGTCTGATGAGGCGTCGCCTTTCGACCCCCCCAACCGTTCGTTCGTCTTCGGCGAGCCGCCGCTGCAGCAGCAGCAGGCGTCGGCGTCTGGGTCTCCCGGTGCAACCGCCACAGGCGACGGCGAAAAACGATCTAGCCGTCCCCCTCTCTTCTTCCTTTCCCCCTCTCTCTTTCGGTTTCGCGCCTCCGTCTGGTTACGTCACGTCTCGTCGCCGTCTACGCGCTTCCATACTCACACCTGTCTGCCCCTCTCCCCCCTCCGCCGGCGGCCGAAACGCGAGCCGCTAGCAGCGACCGTCGTCGCCCTTGGCATCGGCGCCGCAGACGGTCTCGCTCTCCCACCTCGCGCTGTTTGTTTCTCTTTCAGGAGAAAAACAGCCGTCGCTCTTGCTCCACTTCGGATCCCTGCGGCGCGCCCTTGGCTGTCCCGCGCTTGATCAACAACAACGCCGCCGTCTGTGGCAGCAGGGCCCCGCTGCCCCCACCTGTCGCGTGCACAGTGCGCGTGTCGACAGGGGCAACTTTGCGCCCAAGGGCTGCGACGCTCGCGGCTGTACGATTTGCACTGCTGTCGTAACGTACGGACGATTCACACTCATTCTTGGGAGCGCCCGAACCGCGCTTAGCTGCCACGCTGGGAGACGCCTTGTGTAGCAAGCGCACGTGAACGCAGTCTCCGGCCGACTCGAACCAAGGCACGCCACTCGAGATCACCCACTCCGTGTTTATATTGTGTCTGGCGATAGAAGCCGAGACGCCCGCTTTTTGCGCGTCTGTTGCTTTTGTAAGAACACATTTTTTAGCCAAAAAAAAATAAGCAGTGTTTGTTTTCGTAGTAGGTGTGGCAGTAGGTGACCGAGGTTCCGGGCTGTTTGCAGCGGTTGCTGAAAGCGCGTTTTGTTTATTTAGCCCTTGTAGGAAACGAATGTAAAAAAGAATCCCAGGAAGGCTAAATAGTTGAATATGGCATTTTGAAATACTCTGCATCAGCATGATGAAAAAAGCAGACAGGAGAGGCAAAGAAAATAATCAGGCGTGCGTTCGGCTCACTTCTTTGCACGCAAGAGAAGTATGCGGGGAGCGAAAGATCGGGCACGGTTTTGCGAATACGCGCTCACAAGAAAGAACAAAAAAGATACACTACCTGCATATTGAACCACTAACTCAAGCTTGCCACTTGCACTTTCCTCTTGTTTATTTATTTATTTTTTAGAGATCAGAAGTGTTTCCCGCAAGCGTCCTGCCAGTGGCAAAATGTTCGCTTTCATTTGGTTTGCTGTCACGCTCGTCTTGCAGGTTTTGACGTTAAATCTAGCTAGCGACACAGAGATTCATCGCCTACCGACAGCTTGCCGTGAGTATTGTTGCTCGCGGTGCAATGAAGTGATGAGCTGCCATACCTGAAAGGCGCTCCTACAGACTTTGTGTCGCTTTCTCTGTGAAGCAATTGTGTGGGCGGGAAAGCTGACTCACAGCAGATGTTCGTGAAATTTGCGGAGCGAAAATTTGGGCTCGCAGTGGAGCATCCCAACCTGTGTTCTATCACTTTGTACGCATGTAAATGATTAACCTTCCGTTTCCAAGAACTTTCTTGGTCGTTATGAAGTCGCATAGGTTCCACCTCCTGTGATACCTAACAATCAATTCAAATAATTTGTTTCATCATATATATTGTTTGCAACTCTTGGGCAAAAGGCTGCTCGAGGCAGCTTTATGAGACCCACGAGACCATACCAAGGTACAGCAGTGCGAATGTGTTAATTGAAGACAATGTGAGAAAAATAAAACAGCTATCCTAACACATTCGAACACTAGGGTGGTGATGATGATGACGATGATGATGTGCAATACAAAACATGTGGCTCTTTACGGAAGTAATACTGGGACAATGTTATCGGCAAGATGTTCAGTATGCAGTATTAGTAGATGCGTGTAAACACTATTAGAAGTTTCAGCAGCAAGTTGTACACGTTAGCGAATAGTACGTACATGAAAACACTTCACATGTGTAGCATAGAAAGAAAAACTGAACCACCTTACCTAAGAAAATCACACCATAAAGCTAAATTATTACACCCAACTGGTGTTGATTTTTTCTTTTTGCTTTGCCCCTTTTCATAGGCTAATTTTTGCCTCGTGTTAAGAAAGTATTGACTCAAACGGTTCCATGCGGGCTTGAAATTAAATTTATACTTGTCTGGAATTGAAGGAAGCTTATGTTTCAATGATTTGTGCATGTAATTAGTTCGAGAACTCTTCCCTGTCCTGCTCTCTTCAGCGTCGGCGTTGGTCGCGGCTGCACGCATAAATTTGCGAAGTGGTCTGGAGGGGAAGAATTTCTCATTACATCGACATTTTGTTCTTTTCCGACCGCGAACTGTTCTCATACTGTACCGCAGCTAGGGTTGGTCATGAATAGGACAAATTGCCGGGCTAGTTGGTAATGATCCATTCTTGGTAATGATCCATTCTTGCTGTCAACAAGAATAGGGTTGGTCAGGGTTACTTTTGGACAGCGTCCTCACTGATCAGACGATAGCGTGACGAGGCTGTTACCTTCGTGCTGAAGCAGGAGTGAGGTCAGCAACGGCTATAACTTCCCGGCTTCAGCAGCCTGGCTGCCTGCAGTGAGCTGCACTTCGCAGGCATGGATGGATGGAAGGTAGGAGCGTCCCCTTTGAAACGGGGAGACGGCAGTTGCCGCCACGCTCACTAAGGAAGCAGTCATGCTCGCAGCGCCGTGCAGCGACTAATAACTGTCCAGGTACGAAACGCGCACGCTGGATCGGATGCAGTGATGGATGGCGGCGTCGCGATCGCCAATTTGTGAACACCAGTCGGAGCTTCTTTTGTTGACGAGCCTAGCTTTCTTCCTCTTTGTGGGTATACTCGACTGCCGCGGCGTTCACATTCAATGTTCTTTCGTTTTTTGACGTCTAGGTTGCCAACGTCTGCAAGTCGAACAGAGCACCGGAGGAACAGGCGATCTTCCGATCTTCCCCGAATACGCGCAGCGCCGACTAACGAATCTTCACACAGTATGCGATGCATCAACCCGCCCAGTGGCACGTTTTGGTCTCTGTTGTTAAACTGACAGCAATGGAGCGTGCAGCGCTTCAGCTTCCGCGTAGAACTCTGCTCGAAGCTGTAGACAGCAGCAAATACTTTGCGATAATCTGATAGCAGCGGAAAGGTACAATAATTCATTAGTGTCCAATCTGCTGCTCATGAGTACAGAAGGACGTGTCGAGGCCCAGAATCCAGCGGTGGCCTCTTATTTTGAGCATATGCTTCGTAATCGAGTAGTGAGGCTTTTCGTGCTCCGGTGCCGCCGGGTACGTGCACCCAGTTTTCCGACGTTTAAGTTCTCCATTGGCTTTCTCTAGTATGCACGAAGCAGTTTTAAACGAATCACCAACTCTTCGAAGCAGCGGTTTGACCGACTCTCCCACGCATTACACCGTAGAGAATGCCGAGCATCATGTTGCGGCAAATCCCATTACAAAACCGCCGGTACCCGCCGCACGAGGGATCGAGCCCTGCGTATCCCGTGTACCAGGCGGATGCGGTGGGCACTAGGAGAACAGTGCGAATTCCGCGGTGTGGATCATCTCGCTCCGTTCCCTTCCGGAGCGCAAAGCCGGCACCGGCGCAACCGCGAGAAGCGGAAGTGAGAGCGCGATGGAGAAGAGGCCGCCGCTCTTTTCCGGAGGCCGAGCATCGCGCCTCCACTCACTCTCCGGCGGCAGCGCACCTTTCTCCTCGTGTTTTCCCACGCACGGCCACAGCGCGAAGGAATGCGCCGTTTCGCGCGCTTCCGCCGCGATCGATGGCGTGTGTAGTGAGCAGACCACGTGTTTTCTTTGCGCAGCGCTCGCGGAAACGCGCCAGCATCGACGGCACTCGTCTCGTCCACTTCTCCTGTTTCGCCCGCGTATTTTGGCGCGCTAAGAAAGAACCGACAGCCGAGGAGTGGACGCAGCCTGAACGCAGCTGGACGCAGCTGGACGTGCAAAGTTTAGGGGTCCGCTCATTCGCGCGAAGCCTGTGTGCCACGTTTTATAAGCGTTGACCAGCTGCGTACGTTCGTGTGCTGTTTTGCTTTATTTTTTTTATACCACTAATTCGTGATTATTTATTATTATTTTGTGGACGCCGACCTGCTCCAGAAAGGAGGAGAAAGAGAGAAATAAGACGCTACGCGATGACACTCACTTCAAGGTAAAACGCAGAAAAAGGAAGCCTCCCTTTAATTCTGAACGATGGCTCAGGTCTCCAGTTTAAGGCGCGTTCACTTGTGTGTCACGCAGTGAAAGCTGCCACGGGAGGTGTTTTAAAAAAGGAGTAATTACTCATTAGCACCCACCCAAGCGCAGCCACGCGGTCGCAAAGCAAAGCTAAGCAGCTGAAGAAAAATTCGAAAAATTCGGATGGATGCTTTATTCGAAATCCACTAAGCCTTGGGGGACTCCCCTGAGCACTGAACGTACGCGAGGTCTGCTTTCTGTTACTCCAAAGTTGAAAGGAAAGGGATGAAAGGTATTCGATCCAAATACCTGGTCGATTACCCCGTCATATAGGGAGCGGGACAAATGGTGAAACGAGATTTGCTGAACCATAACTCACAGCGTTTCTTTAAGTTGTCACACGACCATGTCTTCATGTAATGAAGACCTCCAGAGGCTTTGTGGGCCGCTAAGAGTTGAGGCTTTGGTATGGATGGTATATGGGGTCTAACTTTCCAAAGCGACATGGGCTATGAGTGCAGAGCTCCGGATGAATTTCGACCACCTGAGGTTCATTAACATCGAAACGCGGCCGGTATCGAACCCTCGACCTCGGGCTCTGCAGCCGAGCGCCACGGAGGGGCCACTTGAGGAATGTTTACAAACAATGTTTAAGAGTTACAGAATCGATGAGTTAAAATGGTGCGACCACTCCTTACGGTCAAAACGGGCCATTTTGTACAGCGGGCGCGAAGAGAACGCGGGCGCAAGAAGCGCTGTGGCGCGATGTCTGCACGCATTCGGAAATCGGAAAATGCGCCTAGCAGTGCTGCCGCACTAAAAAGACGATTGTTGGCGAGTTTTCAATGCATATCGACGCAGAACACAAGGCAGTCTTCGCTTGCAATATCGTGCAGCACGAGCCAATACACGCAGCGCCATTAAAGCTCCTCTGCGGTCGAGTTGCAGCGACCACTCTCGGCGACCGACGAAGTGAGCCTATACACAGCCGCCTTACGTCTGCCTATACAGAACAGGCTGATCAGCTATCCCGAATGCGCGTCGGAAACTAGCAACGGGTCGATACACCCGGCCGATCGACGTGCGGTGACTTGGCGAGGGGCAGAAGCCCGGTGGCCGCGTGCGGTTGTAGGCGCCTCTCTAGCCGTCGAGGAACTGCTGTGCAGATATTTTGGGCCGCGAGGTTCTTCGGCGGCTCAGTGAACTTCACTATGGAAGCTTCCCCGATGAAGCGGCAAAATCCCAGAATCAACGCGCATGCACTGAGAGTGGCGCATTTTGTGCGTCTATAAAACCTTACTGGTCCGCGAAACGACGCTAACGTATGTTTTCCTTCTTTGCCTACTTTAATTTTTTTCTGATCCGTTCTACACAACGGACTGTTGTTTCCCTTGAGAGGAGGTAATTCCGAGGGATTTGTTACGTTTACTTTTAAATTTAGCGCTTTGTGTACTGCCACTGGCACGCAGCTTTATTTTTTCTCCTCCATTCTTCTATATATGGTCTCTCGTGCGACCGATTGTTCGTCTTTAGTTAATCGTGTTTTGTAGCTTCTCATTTCCCTCGTTTACCCCTTCTTATCGCTGGAAACTGCCACCTGTGATTTCAGGGCCGATACCAGCAAGCAACGCCCTTCGTCGGCTCTGCTATCAAAGGCGGCTATCACCAAAGAAGGAGAGGAAAATAAGCAAAAAAAAAAAGAAAGATTGGCAATATAATTGCGCATGCGACTCCAGGAGTGCTCCTATATACCAAGTTCTGTGTCATCTTGAAATACATTGTGGTCGGGTACCGAAGCCTTCTCGATAACGATGAGTGCCGTGCGCGTTTTACAGTTCCTCCGCCTGTCGACCTCTGCTTCTTTCGTGGGAAAGGATTCGCCTGATAAACAGTGAGTTTTCAGTTCTGCCCCCGCCTTTCTGTATTCTTGCCTGCTTCCTTGCATGTCATCCCAGCCACGAGATAATATCCAATCGTATGCTCGTAACCAGATTCCACGAAACAGGAGAGATTTGGCGATTGGAAAACAAGTCTCAGAGCCTGACAGCAGTTCGCAATGCTTTGAATGCAACTCCTCAATCCCTCAGCGTACTCCAGGTACTTTCACGAAAACGCTTAGGTTCCGATAGAACTTGCCTTTTGCATATTTATCGCTCTCTAGTGCCCTCCTGTTTAGATTATGGATCCGTAGTCTGTGGTTCAGCCAAGCAGTCATATTTGAAACGACTGGACCCAGTTCACAGCTTAGGTCTTCGTCTTTCAACCAATGCATACAAAACAACTCTCTTAAACAGCCTTTATGTATAAACAAATGAACCATCCCTAGCAGACAGAAAAACAATGCTCACAAGCGCATACGTACTGAAAATAAGTTCTCTACCGAAACATACTTGTTACCCGATTGCTACCAAGTGCACCTTCAGAACACTATTCAACAATAAACCCCAGTCGATCAGACCTCTGCTTCTCCGCTTCGAGGGTATAGTTGCTAAATCTAGGAAATACTGGACGGCCTTCTTGATGTCGCTTCAAGTCAAGACCCACTGCCCCAATGGTACAGCCATCCCACTGTATGTGACTTCACATTAACACACTTTAGACACAAAAAAAACACCACACGAACACATATTAAAGGAATACCTGGCACTACAAGAGAAATATGTAAACTGCACAGAATTTTACACTGACGGCTCAAAAACAGCAAACTACGTCGGAAGCGCGGTAGTACAAGGAAACTGGCAAAAAATAATAAAGCTGTCAAACTGTGCATCCATTTTAGCTGCCGAATGTTATGCAGTTTGTGTAGCTGTAGGAAGAATAATAAATAACAGTATTTAAAACAGCGTAATCCACATAGATTCACTTAGCCTGCTCACGGCATTGCATTCCTGAAATGCAGTCGAACCTTTAATAGGAAGCATAATGCACAACATAGAAAAAGTCACAACACAGAGACATAATTTAAAATTCTGCTGGTTCCCGAGCCATGTTGAAATAGATGGTAATGTAATAAGGGAGTAATTACTCATTGGCATCCGCCCAAACGCAGCCATACGGCTACAAGGGAAAGGTATACAGTTTTCTCAGAAACTTCGTAGTTAAAGAAAAGTTTGTCCTGGTCCGGGGTTCGAACCTGGGACCACCGCTACACCGGAGCAGTCGCTCTACCAACTGACCTAAGCGGGACGGCAAGCTTATGGTAGGGCGATAGCGATTTGATCAATAACTCGAAGTGGGAACAGTGTTGGTCAAATGTTTCACGGGAATCTCCAAGGTGGAGTAGATTTGTAATAAGGGGGTTCCCCTGGAACATTTGAACAACACTGTTCCCACTTGTTGAGTTATTGATCAATTCGTTCTGGCCCTACCATAAGCTTGCCGTCCCGGTTAGGTCAGTTGGTAGAGCGACTGCTCCGGTGTAGCGGTGGTCCCGGGTTCCGACTCCGGACCAGGACGAATTTGTCTTTAACTACGAAGTTTCTGAGAAAGCTGTATAGCTTTCTTTTGTAGCCGTATGGCTGCGATTGGGTGGATGCCAATGAGTAATTACTCCCTTATTACAAATGTACTCCGCCTTGGGGGATTCCCATAAAACATTTGATCAATAGATGGTAATGAAAGAGCCGACTTATGTGCTGCACAAGCTCGCATTCGTGAAATCAAGAAAGTGAACATGCCCCATAGAGACCACATGAAATTAGTACACAATAATCTGAAGGCTAAATGGCAGAAAACTTCGCATAAGGAAATAAACAACCAGCTACATTTAGTAAAGCCTGTCTTGGGAGAATGGGAGACCTGCACACAGCAGAAACGTTTTATAAAAGTAATTTTATGTCGTCTCCGCATAGGACAGACGCACCCACCTTGCACGTAACTTTCTACTCACAAAACAAGAGAAACAACTTTGCAAAAAATGTGGAGATAAACTTACAATAAATCACGTTTTATTCTCAAGCTCACAACTTGAAGAACTAAGAAAAAAGTTCTTCGCTCCGTTTTATAATGAATACATTACTTTTCACCCAGGAATGCTATTAGGTTATGATGTAACTGTTGACATGTCTTGTGTTTTTAGCTTTTTAAGAGAAGCAGGTTTTCTCGAGAAATTAAAATTTTGCCCACTGCTTCATTCATTCTTTTATATACCTCAGTCACTTTCTCATTCCTGAGAAGAAAGCTGCGGTCTTTATTTGATTGGTTGGGAGCCTCGAGATCCTTTCCCAGCCAAGGATGGCTGCTGAGGTCACCCGACCTTCTTTTCCAGCTTTTACTATTAAGCATTTCTAAAATTCCTTTCTTATGTCATAACTCAGTAGTACGAACTAACTTTTTAGGCCCTCTACACCACCATTGTATTTTTCACATTTTTAAGAATTCTGCAGGAAAAAATTTTTCTCCATACCCTGAGCTTGGCGCATGATGGCCTTACTTGCCTATGTGTAATAAAACACAACACAACACACCTTCTTTAACTGTTGACCCCATCGGACGTTTCGAATGCACATGCTTGCAGATTTAGGCTCGTATGCGTAGAATAGTTTCCATCTCACCATGAGCAGCTAACTTAAATTCAACGAGTAGTTCCGTATCTGTGCTATCATCTGAGGAAAGCAGCTCAGATGCTTTATTCGCACTCAACTATGCTTTGCTTTCGCGGTCATCAAGCCTTCGTCCTGACAGCGACTGCTCCCTGCCAGCAACAGCCACGGGCAAGGGTATTGAGTAGTTTTCTTTTTTCTTTAATGAAGTAGAATTCACTTGGGCCGGTTGAACGTGGGGGACATGTCAAAGGCGCTTGCATTCACTGGACGTGCAGCATTCTATAGATGAATGAATAGTTCATGCAGATATTCGCGTTCCCATTTCGGGAAGGATGTGCTTGCTAGGTGGAGCTTACTCACGGAGTCGGGGGAGGACGGCGGCTGAGGCGACTCACCTGTGGCGGATCTCGTAGACGGTCACGTTGTTCCTGGACTCGGCGAAGCTGGTGTTGGACACGTTGTTGGACAGCTCGTCCGCTCTGCGCTGCAGCATCTGTGCCGCCGATGCGTTGGGCCGCAGCAGAGGAGTGGGCGAGAGCAGCTGGAGCGTGGGGGCCGACGTCGACTCGTTGCCGCAGCCCGTGGTGCCGGCGTCTGCGGTGGCCGAGCCCAGCAGAGTCAAGGCGACCAGGAGCAGCGAGCAGGCCAGCGCGGCCAGGGGACCGCCGCCTCGCAACCTCTGGACCGACCACATCTTCTCTCAAGACTCCGGCTGGCCTCGCAAGCCTCTGGAATAGCGCAGGCTGTTCGGCCCTTTGGAAGACACGCTTCCGGTAAGACGTCTACCGGCTGTCCTCCGCTCGATCAGCTGGGTAGCGTCGGCCTGCTGAAGCAACGACTCGGGCGTGAGCTCCTACCGTTCACCTGTGACGGGGGATAACCTGCAAAGCGCCTAGAAAACGGCAGGCTGCCAACACCCTTCTGGCACTGGGGTACTCTGACAGGTAGAGAGCATGCCACGATCGAGCTCTGCAAAGATCGGCGCCGCTACTTATAGGGGAGCGGGTTTCCCCTCGCCCCGTCGCCCTCTCCGCCCGGCAGTGCGCCCTCTCCCGTGGCGCAGAGCGGGCCAACTAACAGCGGCAGAGAGGCGGCGGCGAGGAGGTGCGGGTATGTTTGTGTACGCGACGCTGGCGCAGCTCACTTTTCGGACAGAGCGCTCGCCCCCACCAGTGGGAGGCGTTTGCGCTTGAGGACGTCTCCCGCCCCTAGCCGGGCGATTTGCCGCGCAAGTGGCGACAATGTCTCGCTCGAAGAGTCGCGGCTGGCCAACAATGTAGACGCTAAGAAGACAAATGCGGATAGCCTAGCCACATCAGTGAATGCGTCATTCGGTTCGACAATGCCGGAAGAGCGCTGCCCGTAACAAATCTCGGATGAGGAAGAGACAGTTTGCTGCTGGCGAAGTTGCCAAGTAAACGGACCGCTCAAGTATCGCTCGTAAACCGATTCGCGCTGTTGAAAACCCCTCCTCTGCAAAGAAAACAGACCTCATTTGCTCTTGTATTTCGGCCGGGCTGCCTTCCCCCCATCTGTCTGCTCTCTGCCTCTCCCAACCTGAACCGTTATCTCGCGTCTGCCGGCCCGTCTCGACGTCCAAATTTCTCACGGCCTCTTCCTTTTCCCGCTTTCGCACTTGGGCGCGCGGACGTCCGAGAGCGTTTGGCGTGGCCGCCCCAGACGAACCGCCAGGAGCAGCAAGATGAAGCCCGGTGTCGGGTCACTGCTGCTCATCTCAGGGGCCGTGTCTGGGTCGCGGGTCTGCTTCGATCGGCGGCCGCCCCACATAGCCCTCACCGGCTGGACACGAACGGCCCATCCGAGCCGGGAGGGGAAAGGGAAAGGGCCGCGTGCTCCAACTTCGGAACGAATGCGTTGCGCGCGCTTATGCTTCCGGAGTATTAGAGAGAAATGCGCAGGCCAGAGTGCTTCCGAGGCTTCTTTCTCTTTAACACTCGGACGTGTTCTTGTCAGGATCGAGGAGTTTAGGGTTTAATGGTTCCGGGTTGAAATTGGGGACAAACTTCGATTACTGACAATTCTGGTGGAGCAGCGAGGGGGTACGCGTGAAGGCAGTAATTTGAGGTTTCAGGACACCAGCACCACTGGAGGTTGTTTTCATAACTGTTCGCGTAGTTTACACGTTCGCGTAGTTTACATGCAAAAAAGAAATTGAAGGAAAAATATAAAATGGGGGCGAGTTCGGAGAATAAGCGAAAGGAAGGGGGAAGGGAATGTGGAAGCCAATTGTCCCTGAGAATTGATAGCAGGAGGTGCAAGGCACAAGGTAAAAGTAGAACCATTAATTAAACAAAGAGAAAAAAGGAAATAATGGGGAAAGGGAATTGGGGAGGAAAAGGACGGGTCGCGGCAGAGGGGTATGGTGTAAAAAACGATAAAGCGGCGCTATGAAGTTCTGGCAAATGCTTTTATCACTTGCAACACCTTTTTAAAGAATACGCCAGTGCCGAACTACGCCAGTTTCCTCTGGATATTTCGATCCCTGCTGATTGTAAGGTTTTAAATTTATGTTTAAGGGATGTCTCCCTGTATTTTCTATCCCTTGCACATTTGAAGCCTGAGTGAAGAATGAACAGTTTAAGTTCATCGAAGTTGTGACCACTTTGACTAAAATGTTCCGACACTGCCTTCTGTGCGTCCTCTGCACTTTTCTGTTTGCGTTCTTTGCACACTTTTTGAGTGTCAAGAGACCATCTGCCTGCCCTGTCTCTACCATGAACTCACAGACAGACAAAGACAGGACGGGTGCAGGAACAGCGCCCGTCTCGTTTTTTGTCTGTCTGTGCTGTCATCCCCCTTTATCGCCGTAGAGCATTACATTTATCAAGAAGGAACCAACTAGCATAGCAACTAGCCCAGTATAAACAGTGGCACCACCGCTCGCCACTGAATCATTCAATGAATAATTAATTAATTATTTTAATTAATTAATTAATTAATTGCACTTTTTATCCAATGCGTTCCATCTCCAGGGTTTTTCATCCGTGGTCCTTGGAGCTTATTTTTCATATCACGCTGCGTTGCTCGTCGCATGTTTATATAGAAAAGATACAAATAAATAAAAACAAACGGGCTGTTGCAACTGGTCTACACTGAAACTATTTTTCGATTTCTGGCTGCAATTCACCGGCGCCGCTTGCATTCATTGGACGTATACCCACGACGCTATTTTTTTTTCTAATGAACGGACATCACAGATGTATTTAGAGGGGGGGGGGGGGGGGGACTGGCCGTCTTCTCAGAGCGAGAACTTTTAAGTCGAAAAGCCGTTTGGGCTCTCGTTTTTTTTTTTTTTTCTAGGATGCAGAGAGTTCTATGCACGAAGGCATTCTG
Organism: Amblyomma americanum; assembly: GCF_052857255.1. Lineage (NCBI taxonomy): Eukaryota > Metazoa > Arthropoda > Arachnida > Ixodida > Ixodidae > Amblyomma > Amblyomma americanum. The sequence continues at coordinate 192,692,850 of NC_135499.1, read as the reverse complement.
CAAACACCCCTCCCCGCCAAAATGCCTCGTGGAAGAGTTGCCAATAAATCCGGCCTGGGGAACACTCCACTCGAGTTCCTCAGCCCAACATTCCATTAATGACATGACGAAAGTTTCTGTTTGCTGTTTGCACTGAGAGAACAACATGTACTACTGCTTGCTTCTTCAGTACCAAAAGTTTCAGTCGTGTGAGAGAGCAGTTGCCGGTGATCTCTGTTGTCGTCGGACTTGTTTTTACATTCTTGCCGATCTGAGCCGTAAAGTAACGGCACCTTAACGACTCACCCAACTGTCCCCTGTGCTCGTCACCGTGGGGAAGAGCGTCAGCCGAGACGGCAGCTGTCTATGAGCGCCGCCCCGTCGTGAAGAAGCGGCCGATGATCGATCGATCGCCCAATGTCGCCCACACACTGTGACTCTCGGACGCGGAGATTGCGCGGCGCTCTCTTGTTTTGCTTGTCGGTCGCGGTGTCGGTTAACCCAGAGACCCGCGTCCCGCCGCCGGCCGTTCAACTCGTCCTGCACCAGCTATATGCCGCAGCTGTCTCAGCGCGCGCGACGGCCCATCAGGCGCTCGCGACGCCGCCACTGGAGGAGAAAGTTTTTTCGCACAGCACAGGGCGTACGTGGTAGACAAACAGTCAACCATAGGGAGCTAGGCCAGGGGCTTGGGAAGCCCTGCAGGCACATTCCGACCCTCCTTCGATTCCTGACCAGTGGGTGATTCTGCTGCTCGCGGCAGTGATCCGGCGCATCGGTGGTGTGTTCGTACAATTCTCACCTCCGGTTTATTCGAACTGATGCTTAAGTCCTGTTAATACCGGACGCACGATCGGGCGCCCCTTAATTAGAACTCCGGATAACTCGGATTTTTGCAAGCACCGTGTCTTAAATTAGTCGCCCAGACGACGAAAGACACCTTGAACAGGAATCAAGGCTCTCTTCATCATATCTACGCACAAAGATTAGGAACAATCTTGAAGACTATATAATTCCGCCTTCTTCCTTGACAGCCGTATTGTGAACAAGGGTCCCGTACGGGACCCGAGTCGTCATTTTCGTTTGTGTGTGACTATGGTCAGTGACCCAAACTTCACCTTGTTATTAAATTAAGAGGTACAACTTCATATACATCCGCACCTCTCTTCTGTCCACGCTGTCGTCAATCGTGACGTCGTTTCTACACCTTTTCTGCTTTTCTGCCTCGGTGTGCTGATAAACATCCCTCTCTCTCTCGACCGTTCTACCAGGCCATTGCACGCATATTGCGCAGCGTTTTGAGTGTCGAAGTGGTTTTTAGTGCGCTAGCGCTTATAGTGGCCGTTCTCCGCATTTCGCCGTTGTGTATTTGTCTGTTTGTCAAGCCAAGGAACAGGACGACATGATGCCAGGTGAAATATCGATTGGGACGGTCGCTCGGTGGCCCGGGTGATGTTACGAAGACGACGACGAAGAGGCGGGCTGTGGCGCGGGACAGAGCGGTCGCGCTTGGCCCGCAGCCATTAAATTCATATTTCATCTGTCATATATATATATATATATATATATATATATATATATATATATATATATATATATATATATATATATATATATATATATATATATATATATATATATATATATATATATATATATATATATATATTAAGGAAGCCAACAGTCACCGAAAACAATTTAATTTCTAATGCCAATCAATTGGTTTAAAGAAAATTACTTATGTACCAGCAGAAAAAACAACCATGCCGCCGGTGGGATCCGACTGTTGGCTTTCTTAATATGTTTGTCAAAACGAGCCCCTCATTTCATCTGCCTTGCTTGCTAATATATATATATATATATATATATATATATATATATATATATATATATATATATATATATATATATATATATATATATATATATATATATATATATATATATATATATATATATATACCTGCCCACCATGCCAGGTGGCAGTTAAATTAATCGCGAGAGGCTGCTCGTGAAGAAAGCAACCTGGTTCGCAACCACTCCAAGCAAGCCAAGTCCCACCGATAGCAGCACCTGCCATGGAAGGGCAAGTGGTGGCGAACTCTATTTCGCCCCAAAACAGGGGACCAGTCCAAGGAGCGGCTGCGCTCGCACAGAGGAGGTCGCCGGGGGTCCGTTGGGATGTAGCGGCCTCCACCGCGCGCTGGACAAGCCGGCGTTGGTCTGCTGGCTCGGGAGTACGCAGGAGGGACGACTCGGGAGTGTTGCTTGGGTTGTAGTGGGTGCAAGTCTAGGCCGTGTGTATGAGAGTGGCCGGCGGGCGCGTCGCTTGACCCCTGCACCAGTGCACCAGCTAGGAGTTGCATCAGGACTCCCAGGTATCTATGAATGGAAAGGAGAGAATGACCAATATGGACATTAACTTTACTATCGCTATCGGAACAAGTGACATCCGTGAACATTGGATCTGAACACCGGAACCGAAGTGAAAGCCCAATTGCGAGCGCATCTAATTCGCACCTGATTAGCACACCTATAATATATACATGGGCAGGTGAGCAGCCTGCCACAAAACCGGCTTCATGTAAACGGACAGAACAGCTAAGTGCTAAACAACGGCTGAATGCGGGGAATGGCCACCTAGCGCACTAAAAAAAGTCGGCAGAGACACTTATTACGTGTGAGAGTGCTTACGTGTGAGAAGGCGCAATCCCGCCCGCTCACTTTGTGAACGCAGTCGCCGCGCTCTTCTGCGCGATGTAGCCCGATGCCACGCAGCTGGCAGTTCTACCTCTGCATGGCTCCGCGTAGCTATCGCACCACTTCTGATCTGTGCGCTAATTTTATGAAGGCAGTCGCCGCCGGTCGTACCTTGGCCCGCACTCCGCCTTAAGGGTATGACGCGATGGCTAATGGCTTAATGCCCGTATATGCAGAACTGGTCTTTCTTTACTTAACATTCATAGGTCCCTGGAAGTCATCATGCCACTCTTAGCGCAGTGGTACATGCAGCAGTTAAACGGTTGCGCCACTGCCCTGCGATGGCAGGTGCTGCCACCGGTGGAATTCTAGGTTGCTCTTTCCAGCAACCTCGAGCGAGCAATCATTAATTTAACCGCCTCCTGCCAGGTTGCATGAGGCCGCCATCTTTTACGGGTACCATCGAGTGCGCGCACGCACGCGCACTGAAGAGTTTTCGCTGAATGGGCAAGTAAGGCTTACGCCGTAATAATGTAAATCGGCTATGCATACGCTAGAACCCATCTGATGAAGGACATAAGATGAAAAGCTGTCGGATTTTGCACCTGCAAAGCCTTCTCCCACGCAACCAGTCTCAAGTGCCTCCTCTGCCGACTTTTTTTTCTTTCTCGTAAGCATCTCTATAGCTGGCACGTGCCCGCCTCTCCTTGCTTATCTCAACGCACACGCCAACAAGAAAGCACACACTCAACAAGCATACAACATTACAGAATAAAGGGAAAGAGTTCACCAGGTGCTGAGTGCCCCAGGTGAAGCGGGGATGCCTTGCAGACAGGGCGAACGCGGGTCGATGTAGTGCGACGCGTCGCTGGCGATGCGTCGAAGAAAGCGGCGGAAGGGAGCCAGATGGTGGTAGGAGTGGCGAGGAACACAGGCAGACGCCGGTGGTCTCCCGTCAAGGGCCCGAAGAACTTGGCAGCAGCAGGAAAAATGTAGCCAGGTCCCGTCGACGGTGTCACGAAACGCCAGAGGCTCAAAGCAGGCTATCCAAGGGTGCCTTTAGGCAGCACGAACCTTCAGTCCATCGGCTGCCGCATCCACGCTTGCAAGGAACGCAGGAGGCTTGCGTCGGTGATCCAAGGGAGGTCCGCGGCAGCACGGACCCAACTTCCGACGGCTGCCACCTCCACGCTTGAATGACCCGAGCTCCGCTGCGCTGTCTCCCTCCACACCTCGGTTTTCTGACACGTCAGCTCTCCGCTCCTCGTGCTCGGCACGCTCTCTGTCGCCGCTGCCTCGCACACACCCTTCGCACGCGCACACGCGCAAAGCTGGGCTGGCACGTGCAGAGCTCCGCTGTCCGACGCACCACTGTCGACGCACCGCGTTCACAAATCCTCCGGGGATCTTTTGTGCACCTCACACACGTACACATGGCTCGTACAGCGGGCTTATTTTGAACGGTGACACGTCAAACTTACGGCTTTGTAGCACGGACCGTCCAGGCACCCGAAGTTAGAGCAATGCTAACAATTCGATTGCTACTATCTGTAACCATGTGAAAGGAGGTGACTATAATAAACGCAACATTTCACATCAGTCTAGCGTACAATGCTTTAGAATGCCGAAAGCATATTACAGAAGCGCCAATTAGGTATATGTCCTAGAGTCGGTGCCATTTTCGCACTGCCTATAGCTTTCAGTGGTTAAATCTATACGCGGCAGCACATCTCATTTTATCCTGAAAAAAATAAAAGTATGCCGTGTCTTGAGAGCTGAACCGAGACTCGTACCGGCTCGATCGGAACGGTTCCTTTCAGTCGTTCCGGTTCGGGTTCACTTCCAAGTTGGCGGAAAAGGTATGAGTTCGGTTCAGGTTCGACAAATTGATTATACATTGAGCCACGAGCTGGAGACCAACTCCGTGGAGAAAAACGGGAATGCTGGCGCTCGCAGGCGCCGCCTTCCCTCTCCTTTTAATGCCGACACCTTGGTAAACAAAGTCATTAACAGCTGTTCTAAAAAATGATAGCGATGTTAGGCGATTCACAGGTCTATCTGCATCGCATGATAACGTTTGCCGACCCACGTCCTCTTGTCTCATCGCTGAAGCTAACCTGGATTTACTATTCTGGGGTAAACGGCGTCCGTTCCCGCAGATGTCGGCCAAAAAGTTCCACCTTTGCCTTCAGAACGTTGTCTACCTGCGCCGGGAGTATACAGCTACAGTCACAACGCACCACCTGTGACCGCAAAGACGTTACGAGGCTGTTCTTTAATTTATGTCGTCTCTATTTATGTGGGTGTGAGAGTTGTCACCGTCCAGGCTGGTACAAGGTGTTTTGAAAATGTATTGGGCAATGTTGAGAATGGGCGTCTCTTCCCATACGGATCTAGACTAAGGCGCTTTTGATGTTCCGTCTTTGATCAAGTGTCTGGGACATTCCGCTGTTTAAAGTATGTCATTTGTAGTCGTGTAACTAAACTCTGTAGAAAAAGTGTGTGCTTGAAAATGCGCAACCCGTGGTCATCTGGCCCATGTAGTCTATGTGGGCGCTCTGAGAATGCGCATCTGTGGCCGTATGGATCTAACTTCAGGACGCTCTTGGTGTTCCGGCTTTGGTCATACGGGTCTGGGAGCACGCATTCCCCTGCTTACATGGGCCGCATGGCCACGAACTGTGTATGGGGGGAGGTAAAGCGGGCTAGCACTTGAAAAAAAAAAAGAAAATTGTTGATCTGTAAGAAGAGGCGCAGTAACCATCACACTATTGGTGGACGCCTCACCCAACGTTACCAAGGGTTTCGAGACAGTGGTCAAGTTCACTTATTTTGCTAGGACGTGGAGCATGACAAGGAAATAACGGGTGTATTAAAAACATATTTATGGCGGTAGCAAAAGTTTCATCTCAGAACCCCATTATCAAGGCGATCTAGTCCACCTGAGCTGACAGGTCGAAAAAGATAATCACGTCACATGGGCTAGAAAGAACCCCCGCACAAGAGTTGCAAATACTGTCTGAAATCGGCGAATATAAAGCCTTGCGCACTGAATAATGGACAAAACACATAACAAAATTTTGTTGCTAGAAACATGTTACAGGCGCTACCCTTGCGCGTGCGTACAGGCCATAGCACGAATCTCTGAGCATAGCACTGGACTGTCGGTATGCGACCTTTTCCGAATAGTTTTCACTGTGCCCACATGTACGCATTTAATGGGACGCCAAGGTTCTTGGGCGGCACGCATGCCCATGTTACACCGGAACCTTCAGCTGATGCAGACCTTCCAAAATCCAACCTACAGACCTGCAACTCGAAGCGGTTCATCTGGAACTGAGCCAAACTTCGCAAACAAGCAGACAACTTCATCCACGCTGGGCTTGCCAGGCACTGAAAAACGCTAGAGCGTCTGCATAAGCTAGTACTTTGAATCCATTATCTAGAGTACAGAAACCTCGAATGACCCTACTCTTCAGACTGCTCAAACATAGCGGTTCTAAGAAAAAGTACAAACATAAGTGGCGATAACGGACGCCCCTACTTGACAGAGGAAAATATGGACATAGGATGTGTAAGACAACCATTAAAAATCAAGCGGATCGAGCAGTTATTGAAGCAAAGACGCATTCCTTTGTAGACAACTGAGCCAACATTGACGAACATTAACGTATTCTAAAGGTGAAAAGAGAGAATAGGGGCGAACATAGTTAAAGGACTTCGCAAAGTCAATTTGAAGCACTGGCTGCTATTCCAGAAAGTTACTGCAAAACTGTAAAACTGTTCAGGAAATACGCAGGTTAGTTTCAAATGGAGCGTGCCCACAAGCCACATGTCTGGAGAGGTCCCATGGCAGCCAACATTGCGAACTGTAGCTGATTCGCCAAGATAGCAAAAACGTTACAGTCTACCTTAGGTAGCGTAATGGGCCTACAGCGCTTTACACGCTGACGCTTATCTTTATGTGGGTTTTTGGTATCAGTACAATGGGACTTTTTGTGGACGACTACGACAGAACCCCGATATTCTTACTGCCTGAAAATCTGCAATATAACGGGTATCAAGAGGGGCTAAAAGATATTGTAAAATTCTCCAGAAGGGATGTTGGGCTCAGGCGTATTTGAAGGTAGGAACTGATCAATGACATCCTCTAATTCTGCTTAAGGTAAAGGGTCACTTATGGCCAAGAACTCAGCCTCACAAAGGGGCTTACTTCACAAGAAAGACAAAGTGCGCCACACCCTCAGCATCAGTGAAATGGGAGGTGGCGGCAAACAGAGACGCGTATTTCTCGAATCCCGACATAATGAAATTCGTGTTTTTCAGCAAGACGCCACCACGGTAATGTGCTCATATTCTCTTGGCGACCGCATATGACGGCGCTCTCTAAAATAGGCCTGACGAGTCGGTTGCTCAGAGTGGAAGGCGTGAGATTGAATACGGGCAGCCCTGTAGCGTTAATTCCTCGTGAAGCTGTTGAAGCCGGTACCTCACATGCGCGATTTCTTTTGAGCACGAGTGATTAGCCTCACATTCAAGATCATGAAGCTTATAGAGAATTATGAAGTGGACAGCACAATCTGAGACACACACAGGAAAATGAAAATTGTTCAATAATTTACCCCGCAAAAACATGTGCACGACATGTGCAACACGAAACGTTAATTGCGCTTAACGGTTCGTGCTGTCATCCTTAACTCTTTGTCAATCTAAGCGGTGCACATCTTGCATATGATGATATTCCAACTAGCCCAGTCTCTAGCCCATCTAAACCCCACAGGAGGGCCCGGTGAACAAGAAATTATTTACGTTTTGGAATGCTTGTTGGTCATAAAGCATCTTGATGAAAACAGCGCAATCTGAGACACACACACACACACAGTGTCTCGGACATACTGTGTGTATTTCAGGTTGCGCTATTAGCTTCATGATGCTTCATAACCAACTGGCCCACCAAAACGTCTCAACGCTTATAAACAACTATAAGTTGCTGGTTCTCTCCTGAATTTTTAAAAAAGGACCTTATTGAACCGATTTGAGTGGCTATGCTTCGGGCATCCTGCTTAAACATCTCTCAAGTTGCATGTAAACGCATGATTCCGGAGAAACAAGATTGGAAAGTTAAATTTACGCGTGCTATAAAATACCCACCGCCAATCAACGCAGCATTGAGCTTCCGAAGAGCCCATCGAGTTGGAATTTAGGACGGGTGCATTCACCAGTAGACGCAGTAAGCATGCCGTGATCTGAAAATAACACTGGCTTTACGCTACACGAGATGCGCCGGGTAATGCGGAGAGCCGAAGAGATGTAAATCCGGTTCAGACGGGTAGGCGAATTTCTTCTGATACGCGTGTAGGATCACGGTGTCGGCCCAGATAGCCCCGTGTCTGGTGGGCTTGCGCTTTCAGTGACGCAAGGCAGCACTGTGCCATGTCTATTGCTATTTTTTCTCGGTACAGAACGATCATTGCTATTACTCGCGCAGTTGAAGGCCTACATCAACATAAACGTCGATCAACTGCCACAACTCGCCACGCATCTGAAAATCGCAACATATGAACAGCCCCTCTGTGTCTACTTGGTACACAAGGTCACAATAGAAGATGCTTAGCAAATTATCAAAGCGGGGCTTGTTGGTTCACAGCTGTTAGCAGAATCTTTGCAGCGCCAAAGGACGACACAGAGAGAGGGTGCACAGGACAGCGCCACCAGGAATACGAACATCGTCTAGGACTCGCAGTTGTCCTGCGTTTGCTGCTTGTTGCTCCTTTTCTTTCTGCAACTGTAGTCGTGTAAAGCGCCACAAACATTCAGTCGCTTGTGCTGCTAATCTTTCTAAAGATTCGGAAGAGGTATACTGCTGTCCTGTGCATCCTCTCTCTGTGTCGTCCTGTTGCGCTGCAAAGATCCCGCTAGAAGATGCTCTTTTTCAGGAATAGGACACAGCCTGCCGAAATATCTGCCGAGTATTACAGGCAGACAGTTGATAGGAAAGGTCGGAGGGCTCTTTCTGTCGCGTCATCACTCCTTGTCTTAGCGATGTGTACGTGCTCGCAGACGCATTGGCTTGGAGCCCTGCAGCTTGAGATGAGGTAACATCTAAATGTCAGTTGTGCACAATTTCTCTCTTTGTTTCCACAAAAGCCGCGTTGAAAGAAATCAATTCGAACTTTAGATTCTTCATAAATTATGATTTTGTCACACAAAAGGCCTCTTCGAATAAATGCTAGGCGAAACGTCAATACACCGCCTTTGACATGTGCAGGTCACCTACAAAGTAAATAGCGTCTATCGCACTTTCTATGCATCAAATACAAGCACTGTTGGTTGAATTTGATGATGCAGAAAAAGTTAACTTGATTTCGGCGACGATACCAAGCGCAGCGACGCCATTGCCTCATTAGGTAATGCAAGAAAGCCAACTCATCAAGCTTTCATATGCGTACTTTTGACGTTTCGATATTTCGAACAGTACTGCCGATTAAATAGTCTAAAAACAGGGCTTCGATGTTGACGGCCATCAATTTCGCAACATAACTTTGCCCCCTAAAATGAAAATAGAAATGTTTATTAGTTAATATAAGCTAATCGTTTATTAATTTATTAGTTAATATAACTAATCGTCCAATTATCGATTCATATGAGGTAGATAACAATCGGGTTCAGACTGCACCGACGTATCTCTGGCAGTTTATAAAATAAAAACATCCAAAGGTTAAAAAAATCACCCTGTGTAATACGGCAACACAAAAAGGTTGCATTTTCAACACGTAATTGAATTTATTGTCCCCCATTTTTTTTATATAGAGAGAGAGCTGCATTTCACTAGTGGCACAGCGAATTTCTCATGTCATTTTTATACCTTTTGTTTATGGCTTGATAATACACTATTGACTTCGTGCAGTGGAAACCACTTGATTTTATAACTGAATATCTTGCGCAAAAACCACATTTTCCAAGTCATTTGCCACTCATGTCGACGGAAATATGAACTAATAGTTTGAGCATAATGGCTGCAGTTGATTACACGCAAGTCATCGCTCGCAGTTACTGTAGGACCAAATATATCCTAGTGGTGACGTACTTTCTGTACATACCGTTTCTCATTATTTTAATCTTTTCTCATCCTGCGTGGTTTCTTTAGTTTCAAGATAGCTTTTGTTGCGTCACTTAAAATAAGCTACTACTGCTTGTATATCCTGCGTGCGAAATGTGCGGAGAGGGCACGTTCACGAACCTGCCTTTAAAAAAAGGATTAAAAAAAGAGAGAAAACCTGTACATCGACGAACCTCCGTGGCCGCTGATTGGATGCGTCGTCCGTGGGGCGCCGCGCCTCACTCTGTAGTTTACAGCAGACCAGCGGGCGATTAAAAATCCTCCACTCCGTCGTCGAGTGCTGTTATACTGCTCGTCAAAAACATGAACAATAGGTTTCGATGGAATTTTGTGGGCAACACGCACTGAACCACCGTTATAGCCAGGCAACAAACTTTGATGTGACCGAGGTTCGCGATTAATAAACCAGTATTTACGATATCGAAGACTCGATGAGGACTGCTTAATGCGAGCTTTAAGCTAACCAAGCCCCCTTTCTCCGGCTGCGGAAGGCAAATAAATGTGTTTTTGCAAGTATTTGAACACGGAAAAAGTGAGCAGTAAGTTTACCTCCACGGATTTTATCGTTGTACGGCCACGAGGTGATGAATTATCGCAAGGGCAGAGTTAGAATCGTGCTTCGCTCTGCGTTCAGCTGGCCGGGAAGACGAGCTCCCGTGTCAGCTACACGCAGCGTTACGCGTACGCGACACGTTTCCCCAACCCGTGGCGCAGCCACGGCAAGTTTAGCCGAATAGGCAGCGACAGAACACGCTAGGAAATAGGTAAAGCACACTGCGGGGAGAATGTTCTGTCAGATAAGATAGAGGTTCGGTAGGCTCACCAAGTCGTCGCGGTCGACCAGCGTCGGCACCGTGGTTCGGTGGGCAGGAATCGGTCCGGGCAGGTTGGCAAGAGGCAAGAGGAGTTTCCCGCCGCGGTCTCCTGGCTTAACCCCTCGGGCATCGCCCAACTCGAAGCAATCGGTTACTCACGAGCATAGGAATGTACCCTTCCTTAAGTGGACAGCGAGCTTTCGTGACGTCACGTCACTGTTGGGAGCGGGGCGAGCATAGCAGAAGTGCATTCTCTCCCAACTCCCCGTGGCGAGCGCGCGCGTGGACTCGTGACTTCGGTGCGCTCGCCGCTGGCGCGGGGAAGGGGGAGGTAGGGGGGGGGGGGGGGGGGGGGGGGGGCAGTGCGAGGTACCTTTGTATCCCGCAGAATAAAAGTGCTAAGCGCAGACGGACCTTGTGCATGCCTTGTTAGCCAAGGTAGTTTACGACCGTTTTCAGCCTCATTGTTACGACACCGAATGTTTTTTTTTCTTTTAATCTTCCGTGTTGTACTCGTAAAAAAAAGATGTGCAGGTTACGGTCATAAAAGGGTAAGAGCCCTCTTCACGCAGACTGGGGTGTGCGCCGAGTTCCAGGACGATATTCGTGCCCACTGCAGCTTTTTAACGAGCTCACCGCGGTGGCTTGTACATTCAGTTAACGAGCGAGCTTGTTCAGTGTGAGATAGTCCGTTCCTAAATTCTAGAACCGGTCGACAACTGGAGACTAGGTAGGAGCAAGAGATCTGGACGGCCATCAGAACTGTACACATTGCGCACTTCAACAGTTCTGGCTCCTCTCGCCAGGCCATGACTGCTGCTGGCAACTCGTGATCCTTGTACGAGCAACTTACAGACTGCGCGCCTGAAACGCTCTGCAACATCCATGATGGCCACCTATGCTGCTGCGGAAGGTTTAGATTAAGAGGCATTTTGCTCCATACGATGCCAGGCGAGGTTTCCGCTCATCTCTAGTGGGCACAGTTAATCGGGAACGTTAGTCTGTGGATCTATCGAAGCGCAAAACACCTTCGAGGCAAGGGTCTTCTTAAAAAAGCCGGAAGTGGTCTGCGGCAACCTGTGAACAATTGATAAGCGAAGCTTAACAAATGAAAAAAAAACTGCTATCGAACCGGGACAAAAGAAAGGTGTTCTCAATTAACACAGTACAGCCGCTGTTCGCCAGCTGTGCACTGTTTTGCCTTAACAGAATAGGCCAAAACAATCAAACATGTTCTCAGCCATCAGGCCGATTGATAAAGCATAAAAAGAGAGCAAAAAAAGAACCACCAAGTCGTCGCAGACCACCAAGAAATGGCACAGTCAGTTGCTCACAGAGAGGAGAAATCACAATAGTCATAACCTAGAAGCGCGTGCTGAGTACGCCAATTAAGAAAAAAAATTCTCAATTCTTTTTTTTTTTTCAAAAAAGGAACTCTTGCCTGAGAATATGTCATCTGTGGTCCCGTGACGTTTGGAGGTGTGGGATTGAATGCATTTGAGATCGCGCCACCTTAAGTGGTGCGATCCACAGCTCTCTCGCTGACTGTTTCTTCTCTTCTCGAGCTGTCTCTTTGCGAAGAAGTAGATTGAAAAGGGCCAGAAATGTGAAGAGGCGGGAAAGAAAGTGCGCCTAATTGAATAAAATGAGTTCGTTATTGAGCCGCCTGAGTGAACGGGAGAAACTAACCAGGGCCACTCGCCAAAACAGGGGGGAAATTCCAAACCAGGACAGCCACCAACGACGACTTCGTGCTTTTTCGGAGAGTAAGAACATGTCACGTGTCCATCGCGCGTGGCTGCTCGTTGATTTGTGGCGCGTCAGTGCGTGTATTTTCGCTGCGTACAGCCTCATGAATTGACAGCCTCATGAATAGGGAATACAGCATCATGTGGGCGCTGCACCGCCGCCCCTGTTTGCTTGCTCGGAGAGGAAGACAGGTTGCAGGGTTTAAATAAAAAATTGCTGACAGACGCGAAACGTTACGCGCAGCTGCGGCAGAAACGAGCTCCACCGAGAAGACAGCCTCGACGGAACACAAGGATTGCCTTCTTCCAAGCTCACCTCGTGTGACACCGATAACCTACGTGGCCGTGCATACAGGATGTGCGCTATCAGAGTCGTACCTATTGTACCCAGCTGAGCGTGGACCTGGGCTGGTACCCAAAGGAGTCCTTCTGTGCAGACGAATAAGTGCTGCCGCCAAGTGCGGAGTCCACAGTAAATCTCGTGTGCAAGCGCTGAAGGGCATTGGTGCAATAACACTTCCTGTCGTTCTTCCGCGGGACGAAGCAATGGCAGCGATCGTGACATATATACTAAAGCCCACCACTATAGGCGCACTTGTCCAAAAGGGCAGCCGGACCCCACAGCATCGCAGGCGTGCCTATAATTGTTCAGGCCGACCTGGACAGCACCGTTTTTTGGCAGCAGGTGTACACTGAACTCTTTCAACATCTTTAGCAGACCAGTGAAG